>NC_068431.1:35993579-36293579 GCF_023373465.1 Oncorhynchus keta | reverse complement strand
ATCTGCCAAACTCAGATTTGTCCGTCGGACTACCAGATGGTGAAGCATGATTCATCACTCCAGAGAACTCGTTTCCACTGCTCCGGAGTCCAATGACTGCTTGCTTTGCACCACTCCAGCTGACGCTTGGCATTGCGCATGGTGATCTTAGGATGGTGTGCAGCTGCTCGGCCATGGAAACCCAGACAAACTGTTCTTGTGCTGACAATGCTTCCAGAGTGTTGCAACCGAGAACAGAAGATTTTTACAGGCTACGTGCTTCAGCACTTGGCAGTGCCATTCTGTGAGCTTGTGTGGCCTACCACTTCACGGCTGAGCCATTGTTGCTCGTATATGTTTCCATTTCACAATGTCAGCAGTTACATTTGACCAGGGTAGCTCTAGCAGGGCAGAAATTTGATGAACTGACTTGTTGGAAAGGTGGCATCCTACATACTGTATGACGGTACCACGTTGAAAGTCACTGAGCTCTTGAATAAAACTATTCTACTGCCAATGACTATGGAGATTGCATGGCTGTGTGCCAAATCCACTTATGTGAAGAGGTGACCACATACTTTTGTATATATAGTGTATGTAATAGGCAATTGATAAACACTATATATATATATATATATATATATATATATATATATATATATATAGTACCAGTCCAAAGTTTGTACACACCTACTCATTCAAGGGTTTTTCTTTATTTTGTACTATTTTCTACATTGTAGAATAATAGTGAAGACATCAAAACTATGAAATAACACACATGGAATCATGTAGTATCCAAAAAACTGTTAAACATATCAAAATATATTTTTGATTTTAGATTCTTCGAAGTAGCCACCCTTTGCCTTGATGACAGCTTTGCACACTCTTGGCATTACTCTCAAACAGCTTCACCTGGAATGCTTTTCCAACAGTCTTGAAGGAGTTCCCACATATGCCGAGAACTTGTTGGCTGCTTTTCCTTCACTCTGCGGTCCAACTCATCCCAAACCATCTCAATTGGGTTGAGGTCGGGTGATTGTGGAGGCCAGGTCATCTGATACAGCCCTCCATCACTCTCCTTCTTGGTCAAATAGCCCTTACACAACTTGGAGGTGTGTTGTGTCATTGTCCTGTTGAAAAACAAATGATAGGCCCACTAAGCCCAAACCAGATGGGATGGCGTATCACTGCAGAATGCTGTGGTAGCCATGCTGGTTAAGTGTGCCTTGAATTCTAAATAAATCACTGGCAGTGTCACCAGCAAAGCACCATCACACCTCCTCCTCCATGCTTCACGGTGGGAACCACACATGCGGAGATCCTCAGTTCACCTACTATGCATCTCACAAAGACACGGCGGTTGGAACCAACATCTCAAATTTGAACTCATCAAACCAAAGGACAGTTTTCCACCACTAAAGTCCATTGCTCGTGTTTCTTGGCCCAAGCAAGTCTTTTCTTCTTATTGGTGTCCTTTAATAGTGGGTTCTTTGCAGCAATTTGACCATGAAGGCCTGATTCACGCAGTCTCCTCTGAACAGTTGATGTTGAGATGTGTCCGTTACTTGAACTCTGGGAAGCATTTATTTGGGCTGCAATTTCTAAGGCTAGTAACTCTAATGAACTTAAGCTCTGCAACACAGTTAACTCTCTCTTCCTGTGGCGGTCCTCATGAGAGCCAGTTTCATCATAGCGCTTGATCGTTTTTGCAACTGCACTTGAAGAAACTTTCATAAATTCTTGACATTTTCCGGATTGACTGACCTTCATGTCTTAAAGTAATGATGGACTGTCGTTTCTCTTTGCTTATTTGAGCTGTTCTTGCCATAATATGGACTTGGTCTTTTACGAAATAGGGCTATCTTCTGTATACCACCCTTACCATTTTATTACACAACTAATTGGCTCACAAGCATTAAGAAGAGAAGAAATAACACATCAACTTTTTATAAAGCACATCTGTTAATTGAAATGCATTCCAGATGACTACCTCGTGAAGCTGGTTGAGAGAATGCCAAGGGTGTGCAAAGATGTCATCAAGGCAAAGAGTGGCTACCTTGAAGAATCAAAAATATATTTGGATTTGTTTAACATTTCTTTGGTTACTACATGATTCCATATGTGTTATTTCGATGTCTTCACTATTGTTCTACAATGTATTAAACAGTAGAACTAAAGAAAAACCCTTGAATGAGTAGGTGTGTCCAAACTTTTGACTGGTGCTCTATATACAGGGCATTCGGAAAGGTTTCAGACCCCTTCCCTTTGTACATATTTTGTTACACTAAATTAAATGTTTTTCCCCATCATTCTACACACAGTACCCCATAATGACAAAGAGAAAATTGAAATATCACATTTACGTATGTATTCAGACCCTTTACTCAGTACTTTGTTGAAGCACCTTTGGCAGCGTTTACAGCCTCGAGTCTTCTTGGATATGACGCTATAATCTTGGCACACCTGTATTTGGGGAGTTTCTCTCACTCTTCTCTGCAGATCCTCTCAAGCTCTGGCAGGTTGGATGGGGTGCGTTGCTGCACAGCTATTTTCAGGTCTCTCCACAGATGTTCGATCAGGTTCAAGTCCGGGCTCTGGCTGGGCCACTCAAGGACATTCAGAGACTTGTCCCGAAGCCACTCCTGTGTTGTCTTGGCTGTGTGCTTAGGGTCATTGTCCTTAAAGAAGGTGAACCTTCGCCCCAGTCTGAGGTCCTGAAAGCTCTGGAACAGGTTTTCATCAAGGATCTCTCTGTACTTCGCTCCATTAATCTTACCCTCGATCCTGACTAGTCATGCCAAAGAGTTCAATCTTGGTTTCATCAGAACAGACAATCTTGTTTCTCATGGTCTGAGAGTCCTTTAGGTGCCATTTGGAAAACTCCAAGCGGGCTGTCATGTGCCTTTTTAATGAGGAGTGGCTTCCGTCTGGCCACTCTACCACAAAAGCCTGATTGGTAGAGTGCTACAGAGATGGCTGTCCTTCTGTAAGGTTCTCCCATTTCAACATTTACATTTACATTTAAGTCATTTAGCAGACGCTCTTATCCAGAGCGACTTACAAATTGGTGCATACACCTTAAGACAACCAGTGGAACAGCCACTTGCATCTAAATCTTGTTGGGGGAGGGGGGGGAGAAGGATTACTTACCCTTACTTACCCTATCCTAGGTATTCCTTGAAGAGGTGGGGTTTCAGGTGTCTCCGGAAGGTGGTGATTGACTCCGCTGTCCTGGCGTCGTGAGGGAGTTTGTTCCACCATTGGGGGGCCAGAGCAGCGAACAGTTTTGACTGGGCTGAGCGGGAACTGTACTTCCTCAGTGGTAGGGAGGCGAGCAGGCCAGAGGTGGATGAACGCAGTGCCCTTGTTTGGGTGTAGGGTCTGATCAGAGCCTGGAGGTACTGAGGTGCCGTTCCCCTCACAGCTCCGTGGGCGAGCACCATGGTCTTGTAGCGGATGCGAGCTTCAACTGGAAGCCAGTGGAGAGAGCGGAGGAGCGGGGTGACGTGAGAGAACTTGGGAAGGTTGAACACCAGACGGGCTGCGGCGTTCTGGATGAGTTGTAGGGGTTTAATGGCACAGGCAGGGAGCCCAGCCAACAGCGAGTTGCAGTAATCAAGACGGGAGATGACAAGTGCCTGGATTAGGACCTGCGCCGCTTCCTGTGTGAGGCAGGGTCGTACTCTGCGGATGTTGTAGAGCATGAACCTACAGGAACGGGACACCGCCTTGATGTTAGTTAGTGATTTCAACAGAGGGATTCTGGAGCTCTGACAGAGCGACCATCGGGTTCTTGGTCACCTCCCTGACCAAGGCTCTTCTCCCCCGATTGCTCAGTTTGACTGGGCAGTCAGCTCCAGGAAGAGTCTTGTTGGTTCCAAACTTCTTCCGTCAAAGAATGATGGAGGACCACTGTGTTCTTGGGGACCCTCAATGCTGTAGACATTTTTTGCTACCCTTTCCTAGATCTGTGCCTCAACACAATCCTGTCTTGGAGCTCTACGGACAATTCCTTCGACCTCATGGCTTGGTTTTTGCTCTGACATGCACTAACTGTGGGATCTTATATAGACAAGTATTTGCCTTTCCGAATCAAGTCCAATCAATTGAATTTACCACAGGTGGACTCCAATCAAGTCGTAGGAACATCTCAAGGATGATCAATGGAAACAGGATACACTTGAGCTCAGTTTCAAGCCTCATAGCAAAGGGTCTGAATTCTTTCTTAAATAAGGCATTTCTGTTTGTTGTATTGTGTGTAGATTGACGAGGACAAATTTGATCAATTTTAGAATAAGGCTGTTATGTAACAAAATGTGGAAAAAGGGAAGGGGTCTGAGTACTTCCCGAATGCACTGTAAATTTGCTACTGCTTGACAAAGAAAATTTTCGGTCAACCAACAGCTTATCGACCAAACAATCGACCAGTCGACTAATTGGGATCAGCCCTATCTGTCTTTTTCTCTCTATCTGTCTTTATCTCTGCCTCTGTCTCTCTGTCTCGTTCTGTCTGTCTCTGTCTGTCTCTGTCTGTCTCTCCATCTATTTGTGTCTGTTTCTCTTTGCCTGCATTTCTCTCTCTCTCTCTCTCTCTCTCTCTCTCTCTCTCTCTCTCTCTCTCTCTCTCTCTCTCTCTCTCTCTCTCTCTCTCTCTCTCTCTGTCTGTTTATCTTTCTCTGTCTCACTTTCTGTTTCTCTTGTGATCAACAATAACCAACCTTGGCCTTGGGTCCTATGTGATTCTTCTTTGTAATTGCCTTTATTCTCTCTGTCTAGGTAATATCAGCATCTGCAATGATGACCTGACATTCAGGAACATGGACATGAGCGAGATCCTAGAATCGTCCTGCAGTGACACGGAAGGAAAAGAGAGTGAAGAGAAGGAAGCACTAAGGGTGGTCACACCCTAGTGGATTCCTACCTACTCGAATACCCCAACAACATCCTGTCGGTCTCCATGCCAGACCTATCTCAGCTCACACTCTCCTCCCATGACACCTCTCAGGTAGGGACCGCTGGTTTACTAACAGACAAACAACCAGTGAACATCTACAAACTTGTTTATTTGTCTGGATGGAGTTGTATTGATACCAAATACACTTTTTGAATATCTCCTTATATTACCTAACCAAACAGGTGACACGAGTTCCATTCCAAGCCCTGGCCATGGTGGAGCCAGACAGAGTACCCTCCAACATCACAAGACCTCCACCCATCATCACAAAAGGTCAATCCCACAGTAAATATAGGTCTAACTTTGTTAATTCCCTGACCAAAAAGACAACTAGACACCAGTTGACTGCACAAGGCAGTAAATCATTATAATGATTAAGCAAAGGGTGGCTATTTGAAGAATCTCAAATATATAATATATTTTGATTTGTTTAACACTTTTTATGTTTAGTATATTATTCCATGTGTTATTTCATAGTTTTGATGTCACTATTATTCTACAATGTAGAAAATAGTAAAAAAAAAAGAAAAACCCTTGAATGAGTAGGTGTTCTAAAACTTTTGACCAGTTTTGTATATATAATTTATAAATCCAACAAATGTGTACAAGTTTGAGCATGTGTTCATTCTGCTTTTGGATTATTTTGTTTGTTATCAGCAAAAATGAGATTGAGCAATAAAAGCCCCTCTTTCCTTAAGGCACAAATAGCTAAATGAGAGAGCAGCAGTGTGATTCACATCAATGTGTTATGTAGATATCAATAGTAAGTGATATCTGCATCGCCGTAGACTACACCAATGCTGTCATCCTTACCTCCAAGCCTTTATTCAAATGGATCATATTTGGATGCCGAAGGCAATCGCACCATTGGAAGAAACAGCTATTTTCCCGCGATCCATCAAACACATTTGGTGTGTCATCATAGTGGTCTCTGACTTGTGGTCAGGCTCGCTCAGGTAGAACAAACTTACATTTGCGCATTTTTTCAATGTTGATTTGAAATGTCATTAAGAAAACAGAAGTGTCAAATATTTTTTTTCCGCAAACATACTTTCTGAATGTAAAAGCAATCCTCGAAGTAATCATCTAGTTTTTCAAAAGTATCTGTAATCTGATTGCTGGTAATGTAACGGATTACAGTTACCGGTTTTTGTAATCCTTTACATGTAAGGGATTACATGTAATCCAATACTCCCCAACCCTGCAGTTGCCAAAAGAGATTATCTGTGTTCTTCACGTTTTGTTGTGTAGGAAATAGAAATGTGTCTGTCATTATTTACACTGGTTTAGTTTGTCTTGCAAAATAAGCTTTTTTTGTCTAACATTGTGGATGTCAATGTCAACAATTAAATGTTTAAAAACAATATATTATTAGCTTTTTTTTAAGTAGCTTAAAAAATATATTTCCTTAGTAAACTAGTAAGCTATGTGACTGACTTCCTATTCATCTGTAGACTATTTATTTTTTATTTTTTATCAGAACACAAAGGGTTTGGAACGACAACAAGCTGTCAATCATTTACATTAGTACGTTTCACAGGTCATGGCTAGAAAGTAACCAGCTTTTGTCAAAATAATGTCAGATTTAATTTTTCGTAGCATTTTGGAAGAATTTACGCTGCAGGTTAGGAGAATTAACATAGCATGTTAGGAGCATTAGGTTAAGACCTCATCATAACCTGGTAATGACCACCTGACTACAGTTTATTACCTACTGTAAAAAGCAGAGAATAAAGTTGGATATTGAAAAAATTGTTAATTAAATGTCTAATTGTTTCCATAGTCACAAAAATAAAGTTGAAATCTGCAAGAAATTATTTAAAATTGATCAAGCAATGGCAAAAACGAATCTATAGTACAATTTTTTGCACATCTGCATACAGCAATTGTTTCAGAATCCACCAAAATACATTACATGCATAGAAAGACTGGGACAGAGTATATAAAGGTCCATTGTTTTACTTTTGTTAGGGCGTTCCTCTATAATCTTAGTGAGTGCTTGGCACCACTTTTCCTCATTGCATGAAGGCATCTTTGGAAAGAGGCAAAACAAATATTTAATCATAAGACATTTACAAAACTGTGGCAGATAGATTCGATGTAGGTTACAATAGATTACAACCCAATGAAAGTTACACACCAGCCAAATGAACTATTATCCCAAGGTACAAACCTCCCGTAGAGGCCAAGGCTAAGTAGCCTACTTTATGCGTAGCCTAAATGCGAAGAATAATCAACAGAATAATTTTGTTTTCTTCAATCCCTTTGAGACATGGCTAGAAGGGATCCAGCTTTTGTCAAATTAACGTCAAAGGTAGATTTTGTTGTGTGCATTTTTAGCTAACCCTAAGCCTAATTATTTTCCTAACCTTAACCTAATGCTCCTAACATGCTATGTTAATTCTCCTAACCTGCAGCGTAAATTCTTCCAAAATGCTACGAAAAATTAAATCTGACGTTATTTTGGCAAAAGCTGGTTACTTTCTAGCCATGACCTGTGAAACGTAGTTATGTAAATGATTGACAGCTTGTTGTCGTTCCAAACCTTTTGTGTTCTGATAAAAATAAAAAAATGTGTCTACAGATGAATAGGAAGTCAGTCACATAGCTTACTAGTTTACTAAGGAAATATATTTTTTAAGCTACTTAAAAAAAAGCTAATAATATATTGTTTTTAAACATTTAATTGTTGACATTGACACCCACAATGTTAGACAAAAAAAAGTTATTTTGCAAGACAAACTAAACCACCATTGTTGTTGGCATTTGATATTCCAAAAACAGTTTAGTTGAATAACAGTTAGACTGTAGTGTAAATAATAACAGACACATTTCTATTTCCCACAAAACAAAATGTAAAGAACACATGACGTCTTTTACGTCTTAATCTGGTTGGTTCTGGTTATAAAACGTCCTGACCAGATTTCAACAAGTAAAAGACGTCGTTATCGTCAAATGCCCACTGGGTTGTTAATTATTGTGTTTGTTTTTCCCATCCCTGTAGGACTGCATAAGAACCACACAACTGATTCGAGGCTGAGGAAGAGATACCTGCAGCCACTGGTTTGAATTTATTTTATTTGAGAAAGTGTTTTTGACTACATTAATTTTCTCCGTTGGTCCAGTGTCCATTCAAATTAGTAACATCTAGCAGGGTGTGTGAATGATGAGATCACTTGAACTGTTGGTATAGGAAATTCATTTAAAGCAGATTTCCACTGCTCTCGTCTAGTGGTACATTTCTGTTGTGCATAGGACATTGAGATGAAGGAAAAACAATATTCATAAAAACAACAATACAATTATTATTTGATAGAAAATACATTTATTTTTCAGGACAGAAGAGGAAATATATGAGCGAATCAGAGGACAAGGAGTCAGAACCAGGTTCTAAAGAATATGTTTTCAAGTTTCAGTCAATCAATTTATGAGGGCCATTCATATTCTACATACAGTTGAAGTCAGAAGTTTACATACACTTAGGTTGGAGTCATTAATACTCATTTTTCAACCACTCCACAAATTTCTGGTTCACAAACTATAGTTTTGGCAAGTCGGGTTGGACATCTACTTTGTGCATGACACAAGTAATTTTTCCAACAATTGTTTGCAGACAGATTATTTCACTTATAATTCACTGTATCACAATTCCAGTGGGTCAGAAGTTTACATACACTATGTTGACTGGGCCTTTAAACAGCTTGGAAAATTTCATGACATTATGTCATGGCTTTAGAAGCTTCTGATAGGCTAATTTACATAATTTGAGTCAATTGGAGGTGTACCTGTTGATGTATTTCAAGGCCTACCTTCAAACTCACTGCCTCTTTGCTTGACATCATGGGAAAATCAAAAGAAATCAGCCACGACTTCAGAAAATAAATTGTAGACCTCCACACATCTGGTTCATCCTTGGGAGCAATTTTCAAATGTCTGAAGGTACCACGCTAATCTATTCAAACAATAGTACGCAAGTATAAACACCATGGGACCACGCAGCCATCATACCGCTCAGGAAGGAGACGCATTCTGTCTCCTAGAGATGAACGTACTTTGGTGCGAAAAGAGCAAATCAATCTCAGAACAACAGCAAAGGACCGTGTGAAGATGCTGGAGGAAACAGGTACAAAAGTATCTATATCCACAGTAAAACGAGTCCTATATCGACATAACCTGAAAGGCTGCTCAGCAAGGAAGAAGTCACTGCTCCAAACCCACCATAAAAAAGCCAGACTACGGTTTGCAACTGCACATGGGGACAAAAATCATACTTTTTGGAGAAATGACCTCTTCTGATGAACCAAAAATAGAACTGTTTGGCCATAATGACCATCATTATGTTTGGAGGAAAAAGGGCTTGCAAACCGAAGACACCATCCCAACCGTGAAGCACGGGGGTGGCAGCATCATGTTGTGTGGGTGCTGTGCTGCAGTAGGGACTGCTGCACTTCACAAAATAGATGGCATCATGAGGCAGGAAAATTATGTGGATATATTGAAGCAACATCTCAAGACATCAGTCACGAAGTTAAAGCTTGGTCACAAACGGGTCTTCCAAATGGACAATGACCCCAAGCATACTTCCAAAGTTGTGGAAAAATGGCTTAAGGACAACCAAGTCAAGGTATTGGAGTGGCCATCACAAAGCCCTGAACTCAATCCCATAGAAAATGTGTGGGAAGAACTGAAAAAGCATGTGCGAGCAAGGATGCCTACAAACCTGACTCAGTTACAACAGCTCTGTCAGGAGGAATGGGCCAAAATTCACCCAACTTATTGTGGGAAGTTTGTGGAAGGCTACCCGAAACGTTTGACCCAAGTTAAACAATTTAAAGGCAATGCTACCAAATACTAATTGAGTGCATGTAAGCTTCTGACCCACTGGGAATGTGATGAAAGAAACCAATTATTATTTTTTTACAATTCTGACATTTCACGTTCTTAAAATAAAGTGGTGATCCAAACTGACCTAAGACAGGGAATTTTTACTAGTATTACATGTCAGCAATTGTGGAAAACTGAGTTTAAATGTATTGGCTAAGGTGTATGTACATTTCCGACTTCAACTGTAGATGTTCACTTGACAATTATTATTTTAATTGTGTCATGCCAATTTTGAGCAGAATTCATTGTGACTCATTTGTTTTAAGGTCCAGAGAACAAGGTGCAAGGGGAAAATAACAAGGTATGGGCACATTTTGCAATCCATTTACAAGCTGAAGTTAGCAATACAGATACTTTGAACTGGTATAGGTGAGGATGGTTTGACTAAACCCCCCATATAATTACAGTAATTTGTATGTATGTTCTACCCATTATGTTTATATGACAGAACCACACATATTTGTACTTTCTCAGGGTAATCCTCCCCCCTCTTCCAAGTGCAAATCCAACTCCTGTGTAAGTTTGGCTGTATTTACACAGGCAACCCAATGCTGATATTTGTTTCACTTATTGTTTTGTTTTTTACCAATCAGATAAATTCTTTAGCCAATAATTGGGAAAAAAAATCAGAATCTGTCTGCCTGTGTAAACTCAGCCTATCCTTTTCTGAAACCTGAAGAATCATTAGGTCCCAGAGCTTGAGTCACACAGACGCCTACAGTCAAGGGTTAAATACCTGATCGGTCACACAGAGTCAATTGGATATTATATGTGGTTATAAATTGTGTGACAGATCCTCTTCTACACTGTGTTTGTCAGATGCTAACCATGGCAGACATGAAAAACCTGGGAGGACTTGGTGATAAAAATCTGATCTGATATATTATGACACAAAGGCAAAGAAAAAACAAATTATTTTCCATGTAGGTCTGACTGATGACACAGCCAGTATCAAAGTCACTGTATATTGATTTGATTTGATATGGGAAGGAGTGATACGACTTATTCCAAAAGGGAAGCTTTTACCAGTTCAAAGCCCTCATTGTGGAAGGGGATATAGTGAAGGTCACAAAAAAATTAAAAGTGTCCAAAACAAGCCAATTAGAAGTTCCTCAGAGGCTGGAGTTGGAGGCAAGAATGCTCATTGAACCGGCCCACCATCCAATCTGCTCCATCACTGATGTCAAGGCCTCTTACCCAGGCAGCTAGATGAGCATTGATGGAACTGTTATTGATGTGAGTCATACAGTACCTCTTGAAATGACCTTAAAATAACCATTTGTTAATTGTTTTTAGCTAACAACACCCTCTTTTTGTTCAGATGACACCTGTGAATAAAGTGAACGTGAAAAAGGAGAGCACCAGGAAGTTGATTGAGCGCCACAGCATGACCTTGCAGACTGGTTCTATTGAGGTCTGTCTCTGGAGAGAGCAGGCCCGCAACTGCAGTGCTTTGGTTGGAGATGCCGTAAGGGTGACCAATGTGTACTCCAGTGAGTACTTTGACAGTATTTCTCTCAACTCAACTGGAAGAACCAGTGTTTATAAGGTGGGTCCTGTTACTAAGGGCCGGGTGGTCTGCCATTGCCTCTGCTTTTCAAATAGATGATCAGCTCTTTATTGCAGGCTAGTGATGATATTCATATAAAACCTATAAATGTTATGGTCTCTCTCACTCTGTGGTGTAAATTAGGTCCAAGCCTGCTACTTTGGAGACTGTGAGGCTGTCTATTGAAGCAATTGAAAAGTGTACTAAGATGGGGGTGACCATGGAAACAGACAGATGGAAAGCTGAGACCCTTCATTGTAGCATTGGAGATCCTGGTACAGACCTATGGCATTAAACTTGAGACTTTGAAGAGAGGCTTCTTAAGAGAATGCCACCTTTTGCAGAGGCAAAAATACAAGGCAATAGAATTACAACTCTCAAAGATTGAAGTCCATTCTGAATGATAAAAGGTTTTGTGGATGAAAAGTTGGATTACTGGCAACTTTGGCCACATAACCAATGACTTGAGCTAGAATATAATTGTTAATGTATTGATTTGTATTTTTACTTTAACTTTTTCATTTAGTAATGAACTGAGCTGAAGTGGTACACCGCAAACAAATATCATTGAATCCAAGATTTGTCTGATTTCAGTTTAATTCCGCATGTAAAACCATTGTATTTCACCAGTGGTAAGAGAGGGGTAATGGGTTTCTATCTTTAAACTATTATACACAATGTATTCAGCTAAAAGAAATTGCTTTTATTAGAAGCTGAAAGAGACCTGGATGATGCCTGTATTATAAATACTGTACATAGGGCTCTATTTCAATCTGTATGCACAATACAAATCTAATGGTAATTTCCAATTGAGCAGACATATGCAGCGTTTACCGTCAACGTGGGACCATTGCCTTTAAATTTAAATTGGGCTTTAATGCTGAACTTCTGCAATATGGATCGAATAGAGCCCATCAAACTCCAATGTTTATCCTTGCCACCGTCATGTTTTTTTTTCAGGGAGGCTTGGCTATGGCCTTTTGTCAAACATGTATCGTCAAGGAAGCAATTTCCTTTTTATCCTTCCAGTTTATTGCAGGGAACATCTACAAGAGATTGAGGTCCTTCACATCAAGTACCATTTAGATAGATCCTTTCACATCATTACACTCAGGAAAACAAACACATTAAATAAATATTTCATTCAAACATTTGGTGCACCATATTTTTCTGAGGAACTACTACATAAGTGACTAACAAATTAAGAGCTATATCTCAACAGCATACAATTCACAACAGCAAACACGAAAGACAGTACATATTTAACCATTTTTGACATATCTCTTGATTTGACAAACATTGACCATTGTGAACTACGATTGCTCTATTGAAATAGATCGTTCTATAGATTTTTAAAAACTTTGTAGTTGTCTGTTGCATCTAGGAATGTGTGTTGAGTTATCTAGCACACGATGTATGCACTGAAATGGTCCTTGAGGGGAACAAGATTTACAATTTTATTCAGCATGATCAATTGACAGTTCGAATTTTTGGTCAATTCAATAAATAGTTGTATGCAAATACAAGGAATGATTCATTAGCATATAACAGACATGACTTATGTTGAATGTTTTACTCTGAAGTTACAAATAAATAGCTTTTTATAAGGTTGCTTCCCTTGAGAACTTGAAATAGAGTGTGTGTGTGTAATCTTCTGATGCTGCAGGGGAACTTATGTCACCATGTACTCCTGGCGCTTGTTGAGTCGAACCTGGCAGAGTGACACCGCCCCCACTGCAACATAAATGGCTGCTGCGATGAAGCAGTTGATGCCCACCTGGTTGTAGAGTCCATATATGGTCCCCGGGGGGTTCTTACTGTGGGGCAGAGAGAAATGAAAGAAACAGTTGAGTTTGGGGGAAAACCCAAGAGAGACAACATGGGATGGTTTTCTAAGGGTGAATTCAGAAGGGATCTAAACTAGAAGAGAAACTCAGTTCATTGTAAGAGTCTAATGGTTCCTTTTCTTCACACCACTTACTCATTGCGGATGTCCTCCTCTGTGAAGGGCACGTCCTCAATCAATACAGCAGACTTTGCACTGAAGAAGATCCCCAACATCACCTACAATACAATAAGAGAATACATATGTTATGCATTATGCACATTCAGTGTAGTCAGAGAGTAAACGGGGCCAATTAGGGCCTGTCATGCCAAATAGTGTCCCCCTCTACGGGATTCGATGAGTTCTAGCTTCTGTTGCCAAAACTTGCAACATTCTGACCGGATTAAGTAATGAACCAAAGCATCCGTTGCTATGCTGGTTACTTGGCACCATTTTACCTCGTAGCAGTTGCGAAGGAGGAGTCCTAGCAGTCCTAGTTCACCTCACCTAGTCCTCGCAAAATGATTACCTCAGATTTGCTCCCCAAGGACAGTGTTTTTGACAGTGACAACCTGCTAACTACTAAAGTGAAATAAAAAAAAAAGACTTGTTTCAAAAAAATTCTATAAAATAGTATTGAGTGCATATGTATTCACCGCCTTTGCTATGAAGCCCCTAAATAAGATCTGGTGCAACCAATTACCTCCAGAAGTCACATAATTAGTTCAATAAAGTCCATCTGTGTGCAATCTAAGTGTCACATAATCTCAGTATATACAGTGGGGCAAAAAAGTATTTAGTCAGCCACCAATTGTGCAAGTTCTCCCACTTAAAAAGATGAGAGAGGCCTGTAATGTGCATCATAGGTCAAATTCAACTATGACAGACAAATTGAGAAAAAAAATCCAGAAAATCCAATTTTAGGATTTTTAATTAATTTATTTGCAAATTATGGTGGAAAATAAGTATTTGGTCACCTACAAACAAGCAAGATTTCTGGCTCTCACAGACCTGTAACTTCTTCTTTAAGAGGCTCCTCTGTCCTCCACTCATTACCTGTATTAATGGCACCTGTTTGAACTTGTTATCAGTATAAAAGACACCTGTCCACAACCTCAAACAGTCACACTCCAAACTCCACTATGGCCAAGACGAAAGAGCTGTCAAAGGACACCAGAAACAAAATTGTAGACTTGCACCAGGCTGGGAAGATTGAATCTGCAATAGGTAAGCAGCTTGGTTTGAAGAAATCAACTGTGGGAGCAATTATGAGGAAATGGAAGACATACAAGACCACTGATAATCTCCCTCGATCTGGGGCTCCATGCAAGATCTCACCTCGTGGGGTCAAAATGATCACACGAACGGTGAGCAAAAACCCCAGAACCCCACGGGGGGACCTCGTGAATGACCTGCAGAGAGCTGGGACCAACGTAACAAAGCCTACCATCAGTAACACACTACGCCGCCAGGGACTCAAATCCTGCAGTGGCAGACGTGTCCGCCTGCTTAAGCCAGTACATGTCCAGGCCCGTCTGAAGTTTGCTAGAGAGCATTTGGATGATCCAGAAGAAGATTGAGTTTACCAAAAAGTTATATTTTGGTTTCATCTGACCATATGACATTCTCCCAACTACAATGTGATTTTCTGGATTGTTTTTTCTCATTTTGTCTGTCATAGTTGAAGTGTACCTATGATGCAAATTACAGGCCTCATCTTTTTAAGTGGGAGAGCTTGCACAATTGGTGGCTGACTAAATACTTTTTTGCCCCACTGTATATAGAAATTAAAAATATATACACACCCACACACAAGGGCATATTCATGAGCTATGCGAGATAGAAAAATTCAATCATAATAGAGGACTACAACCCCCCCCCCCAAAAAAAAACCCAGAATAAAGTTGACCATAGCTGGATGCCATCTAGACATGACCGAGAGGAAGAGTTCAAGCGAGAGGGATAAAGAACAAACAGCAAAAACATACATGATCAATTACAAGTATTAGAACGAACTATTAAAAGACTACCAGAACCCACTGGATTCTCCAATTATATTGAACGAACTACAGGACAAAATACAAACCCTCCAACCCAAAAAGGCCTGTGGGGTTGATGGTATCCTAAATGAAATGATAAAATATACAGACCACAAATTCCAATTGGCTATACTTAAACTCTTTACCATCATCCTCAGCTCAGGCACATTCCCCAATACAAAAGTAGAGACAAATTTGACCCCAATAGCTACCGTGGGACACGTCAACAGCAACCATGGGAAAATCCTCTGCATTATCATTAAAAGCAGACTTGTACGTTTCCTCAGCAAAAACCATGTACTGAGCAAAATGTCAAAAATGTGTTTTACCATATGACTGTACATTAGACCACGTATTCACCCTGCACACCCTATTTGACAAATAAACAAACCAAAACAAAGGCAAAGTCTTCTCATGCTTTGTTGATTAAAACCTCTTGAAACTAGGGGGAACTATTTTTAAGTAAACCGCCTATTTCTCAGGACCAGATGCTAGAATATGCATATAATTGACAGCTTAGGATAGAAAACTCTAAAGTTTCCAAAACTGTCAAAATATTGTCCGTGAGTATAACAGAACTGATATTACAGACGAAAGCAAGTGACTCATGTTTTGAAACCGTTGTGTTCCGATGGCACCCCTATTGGTCACTGAAAGGGATATCAACCAGATTCCTTTTTCTACGTATTCTCTAAGGTGTCTACAGCATTGTGACGTAGTTTCACGCCTTTATGTTGAAGAATGAGTGTAAACGACTACATTGCGTAAGTGGCCAGAAAAACATACGACATTATAAAATCCATGTAGACAAACAAGTGTGCGGTTAAAATTGGCATAGAAACATTTATTTCCATAGGGCTGGGAGATGAGACTGGGATGCAGCTTACGCCCCACCCTCTTCAAAACATGATATATATATATTTAAAATCATTTGCATGGGCAATAAAACAGTTCGCAGCACCCGGCCTCACCCTACCAGAATCTGAAGTCAAATGTCTACTGTTTGTTGATGATCTGGTGCTTCTGTCCCCAACCAAGGAGGGCCTACAGCAACACCTAGATCTTCTGCACAGATTCTGTCAGCCCTGGGCCCTGACAGTAAATCTCAGGAAACAAAAATAATGGTGTTCCAAAAAAGGTCCAGTTCCCAGGACCACAAAAAACAAAACAGTATATACCTCAGCGTCACAGGTAACTTCCACAAAGCTGTGAACGATCTGAGACACAAGGCAAGGGCCTTCTATGCAATCAAAAGAACATAACATTTTACATATCAATTATGGTGAGAATAATTTGTGGAACATTTCAACAGGAATCGGTTCCAAAAACATTGTAAATGACAAGGTTGCCAAGAAACAACGCATACACAGTTTTAGAACATCCAAGATGGCGTAGCAGTAAGTCGTCCTGTCGTATCGTGTCCCTTGTATATATCGTTTCTTTTTCGTTTTTTACACATTTTTCTTCGCATATCTTTAAAAACATTTTGCTAAACCTAAGCTTCCAAATACTCTCCTGCAACCCGTCTCACCCAATGTAGCTACATTTTCCTAAAGTATTTATATTTACTTCGGAACCGGAACCCCTCAACTGAAGCTAGCCAGTTAACCACCAGCTATGCTAGCGGTCTTCAGCTAACCGGTCATCAGCTAACCTTTAGCTCGGAAAGCTCTCGCCAGTTCGAACAACGCGACGCTAACCAGAGCATAACGGACCTATTTATTTTTTTATCCCCGGATTCCCACCGCAAACGGAACATTTTTCAGCTGGATCTTCACAACTAGCTATCTAGCTAAACCGCAACCCCGGATGATTACTCCTGGCTAGCGTTTCCACCCACTTAGCTTGAAGCTAGCCCGGCCAGAGCACCTGTGCTTACCACCGTAGCATACTCCTGGGTTACAATACCCGGGCCCACGACCCTATCGATGTCACCGCATGAAGAGGAATAAACAGACTCACCCCATCGAGACCTCCCCCAAAGGCTAACTCTCTAGCCCTTGCTATCTCCTTGCTTGCTAATTCGGCCTGCTAACTGCTAGCTTGTTTAGCCCTGGTCCGCTAACTGCTACCTTGTTTACCCCGGCCTGCTAACTGTTAGCTTGTTAGCACAGGCCTGCTAACCGTCTGCATCGCCGCGTCCCAAACACTCACTGGACCCATATGTACTTTCTATCTCTTTCCGATTTTTAATTTGTTTATACCTTCCGGAAACCTGCCTCACCCAATGTGATACGGAATCACTATTATTTTTAATTTTTAGAACACACTCAAAAACCTCCAGAAGCTAACCAGCTAACTAGCTACAAGCTATTTAGTCATTGTTAGTTTTTTAACCTGGATAACACTCGCCAGTCCAGCTTCCTTGCCCCATCCACCGCTGCCCCCTGATCACATGGCTACATAGCTGATGCACGCTGGACTGTCCATTAATCACGGTATTCCATTCTGCTTGTTTGTTTTATCTGTCGGCCCCGTTGCCTAGTCAACGCCATTTTACCTGCTGTTGTTGTGCTAGCTGATTAGCTGTTGTTGTCTCACCTACTGTTTTAGCTAGCTTTCCCAATTCAACACCTGTGATTACTGTATGCCTCGCTGTATGTCTCTCTCAAATGTCAATATGCCTTGTATACTGTTGCTCAGGTTAGTTATCATTGTTTTAGTTCACAATGGAGCCCCTAGTTCCACTCTTCATTCCCCTGATACCTCCTTTGTCCCACCTCCCACACATGCGGTGACCTCACCCATTACAACCAGCATGTCCAGAGATACAACCTCTCTCATCACCCAGTGCCTGGGCTTACCTCCGCTGTACCCGCACCCCACCATACCCCTGTCTGCGCATTATGCCCTGAATATATTCTACCATGCCCAGAAACCTGCTCCTCTTATTCTCTGTCCCCAACGCTCTAGGCGACAAGTTTTGATAGCCTTTAGCCACACCCTCATACTACTCTTTCTCTGTTCCGCGGGTGATGTGGAGGTAAACCCAGGCCCTGCATGTCCCCAGGCACCCTAATTTGTTGACTTCTGTGATGGAAAAAGCCTTGGTTTCATGCATGTCAACATCAGAAGCCTCCTCCCTAAGTTTGTTTTACTCACTGCTTTAGCACACTCTGCAACCCTGATGTCCTTGCCGTGTCTGAATCCTGGCTCAGGAAGGCCACCAAAAATTCAGAGATATCCATACCCAACTATAACATCTTCCGTCAAGATAGAACTGCCAAAGGGGGAGGAGTTGCAGTCTACTGCAGAGATAGCCTGCAAAGTAATGTCATACCTTCCAGGTCCATACCCAAACAGTTCGAACTACTAATTTCGAAAATTACTCTCTCCAGAAATAAGTCTCTCGCTGTTGCCGCCTGCTACCGACCCCCCTCAGCTCCCAGCTGTGCCCTGGACACCATTTGTGAATTGATCGCCCCCCATCTAGCTTCAGAGTTTGTTCTGTTAGGTGACCTAAACTGGGATATGCTTAACACCCCGGCAGTCCTACAATCTAAGCTAGATGCCCTCAATCTCACACAAATCATCAAGGAACCCACCAGGTACAACCCTAACTCTGTAAACAAGGGCACCCTCATAGACGTCATCCTGACCAACTGGCCCTCCAAATACACCTCCGCTGTCTTCAACCAGGATCTCAGCGATCACTGCCTCATTGCCTGTATCCGCCACGGAGCCGCAGTCAAACGACCACCCCTCATCACTGTCAAACGCTCCCTAAAACACTTCTGTGAGCAGGCGTTTCTAATCGACCTGGCCCGGGTATCCTGGAAGGACATTGACCTCATCCCGTCAGTTGAGGATGCCTGGTCATTCTTTAAAAGTAACTTCCTCACCATTTTAGATAAATAAGCATGCTCCGTTCAAAAAATGCAGAACTAAGAACAGATACAGCCCTTGGTTCACTCCAGACCTGACTGCCCTCGACCAGCACAAAAACATCCTGTGGCGGACTGCAATAGCATCGAATAGTCCCCGCGATATGCAACTGTTCAGGGAAGTCAGGAACCAATACACGCAGTCAGTCAGGAAAGCTAAGGCCAGCTTCTTCAGGCAGAAGTTTCCATCCTGTACCTCCAACTCCAAAAAGTTCTGGGACACTGAAGTCCATGGAGAACAAGAGCACCTCCTCCCAGCTGCCCACTACACCGAGGCTAGGTAACACGGTCACCACCGATAAATCCATGATTATCGAAAACTTCAACAAGCATTTCTCAACGGCTGGCCATGCCTTCCGCCTGGCTACTCCAACCTCGGCCAACAGCTCCGCCCCCCCGTAGCTCCTCGCCCAAGCCTCTCCAGGTTCTCCTTTACCCAAATCCAGATAGCAGATGTTCTGAAAGAGCTGCAAAACCTGGACCCGTATAAATCAGCTGGGCTTGACAATCTGGACCCTCTATTTCTGAAACTATCCGCCGCCATTGTCGCAACCCCTATTACCAGCCTGTTCAACCTCTCATATCGTCTGAGATCCCCAAGGATTGGAAAGCTGCCGCAGTCATCCCCCTCTTCAAAGGGGGAGACACCCTGGACCCAAACTGTTACAGACCTATATCCATCCTGCCCTGCCTATCTAAGGTCTTCGAAAGCCAAGTCAACAAACAGGTCACTGACCATCTCGAATCCCACCGTACCTTCTCCGCTGTGCAATCTGGTTTCCGAGCCGGTCACGGGTGCACCTCAGCCACACTCAAGGTACTAAACGATATCATAACCGCCATCGATAAAAGACAGTACTGTGCAGCTGTCTTCATCGACCTTGCCAAGGCTTTCGACTCTGTCAATCACCATATTCTTATCGGCAGACTCAGTAGCCTCGGATTTTCGGATGACTGCCTTGCCTGGTTCACCAATTACTTTGCAGACAGAGTTCAGTGTGTCAAATCGGAGGGCATGCTGTCCGGTCCTCTGGCAGTCTCTATGGGGGTGCCACAGGATTCAATTCTCGGGCCGACTCTTTTCTCTGTATATATCAATGATGTTGCTCTTGCTGCGGGCGATTCCCTGATCCACCTCTACGCAGACGACACCATTCTATATACTTTCGGCCCGTCATTGGACACTGTGTTATCTAACCTCCAAACGAGCTTCAATGCCATACAACACTCCTTCCGTGGCCTCCAACTGCTCTTAAACGCTAGTAAAACCAAATGCATGCTTTTCAACCGATCGCTGCCTGCACCCGCATGCCCGACTAGCATCACCACCCTGGATGGTTCAGACCTTGAATATGTGGACATCTATAAGTACCTAGGTGTCTGGCTAGACTGCAAACTCTCCTTCCAGACTCATATTAAAAATCTCCAATCGAAAATCAAATCAAGAGTCGGCTTTCTATTCCGCAACAAAGCCTCCTTCACTCACGCCGCCAAGCTTACCCTAGTAAAACTGACTATCCTACCGATCCTCGACTTCGGCGATGTCATCTACAAAATTGCTTCCAACACTCAGCAAACTGGATGCAGTTTATCACAGTGCCATCCGTTTTGTCACTAAAGCACCTTATACCACACACCACTGCGACTTGTATGCTCTAGTCGGCTGGCCCTCGCTACATATTCGTCACCAGACCCAATGGCTCCAGGTCATCTACAAGTCGATGCTAGGTAAACCTCCGCCTTATCTCAGTTCACTGGTCATGATGGCAACACCCATCCGTAGCACGCGCTCCAGCAGGTGTATCTCACTGATCATCCCTAAAGCCAACACCTCCTTTGGCCAGCCTTTCGTTCCAGTACTCTGCTGCCTGTGACTGGAACGAATTGCAAAAAAAAAAAAAAAAAAAAAAAAAAACGCTGAAGTTGGAGACTTTTATCTCCCTCACCAACTTCAAACATCAGCTATATGAGCAGCTAACCGATCGCTGCAGCTGTACATAGTCTATTGGTAAATAGCCCACCCATTTTCACCTACCTCATCCCCACTGTTTTTATTTATTTACTTTTCTGCTCTTTTGCACACCAATATCTCTACCTGTACATGACCATCTGATAATTTATCACTCCAGTGTTAATCTGCAAAATAGTAATTATTCACCTACCTCCTCATGCCTTTTGCACACATTGTATATAGACTCCCCTTTTTTTCTACTGTGTTATTGACTTGTTAATTGTTTACTCCATGTGTAACTCTGTGTTGTCTGTTCACACTGCTATGCTTTATCTTGGCCAGGTCGCAGTTGCAAATGAGAACTTATTCTCAACTAGCCTACCTGGTTAAATAAAGGTGAAAAAAAAAAAAAAAAACAAGCTACGAGGTGAGTTGATGTCTATTCGGCAGCTCGTTTGCTAGGTGAATTGAACGTGCTACTTTGTATGTGTTGTTTGTTGGCAACCTTGTACTTTACAAAGTTTTTGGAATAGATTCCCGTTGGAACGTTCCACAAATTATACCCACCATACCAATTAGGATCTGACTAACAATACTGGAATCAGATATAGAACCCATTGCCCTTTATGGTTGTGAGGTCTGGGGTCCGCTCACCAACAAAGAATTCTCAAAATGGGACAAACACCAAATTGACTCTGCAAAAAACATCCTCAGTGTACAACATAAAACATCAAATAATGCATGCAGAGCAGAATTGGGCCGATACCCACTAATGATCAAAATCCAGAAAAGAACCAATTCTACAACCACTTAAAAGGAAAACAATTACTAAACCTTCCATAACGTACAGAGAAATAATAAACCTGGAAAAGAGCCCCCTAAGCAAACTGGTCCTTGGGCTCTGTTCACAAACAAACAGAACCCCAGGACAGCAACACAATTAGACCCAACCAAATCTTGAGAAAACACACAGATAATTACTTGACAAAAACAGAAAAACTACAGTGCTATTTGGCCCTAAACAGAGAGTACACAGTGGCAGAATACCTGACCACCGTGACTGACCCAAAATTAAGGAAATCTTTGACTATGTACAGTGAGCAGAGCCTTGCTATTGAGAAAGGCCGCAGAAGGCAGATCTGGTTCTCAAGAGAAGACATGCTATGTGCACACTGGTTTAAGCCGCAACATTTTTTTTAATGGTCCGAGTATTAAAACTGAAGATTTCCGAAAGCTAATAATGCGACCACTGATTATGATACATTCCTACCTGCAAACGGGCACACCGGTAAAGTAAATGACATTTTATTTAACATTCTGGTTTGTAGAGGTCGTGAGAGGAAACTTTCCTGATCCAAATGCTCATTTATGCCCGACGTTGAATCCAATGCAATTCAACATCTGGTCTCCAGGCTGCTAGCTAGCTTGCGGCTGCCCAATTGGGCTCTAATTATCAGATAATGAAAAGCTAAAGTTACTTTAGCACACAATCACCTACAGGTGTCTTATCAAAAACCATGACTGTTAAGTAGCTAATATCGAAAGGTGGAAAATATTGACACGACCTATAACTAACGCTAGCTATAGCAGATACTTTACTGGCAAGGATGGGGTGGGAGCTAACGTTAGCCAGCTAATCCTTACCAGCATGATGACTCCCCATATGCTGATCACTATTCCACAAGCGGCCATTTTCGGACCACAGAATAAAAGGGATGGCATTCTTGTACTTTATCTTTTCTAACAAAATAAACAATTTCGATACACTAATCTAAAACAGTATTTTCTTTTCTCAAAGGACGAGCGTCGTCCTAGACTGCATCAGATGACAATCGTTTCCTTCGTTCATTTCCGTAAATGTTCGTCTATTTCGGTACGAAAACCAATCAAAATTGGTCCTCAGTCAGGCCCCGCCTTCTCCCTTTCTCGAATCTCGCGCGACAGTCACCAGCCTAGCTCGTTAGTTAACACATCTTTATTAATTTATTTGACCGTTTTGTTGCGAAATTGAAAAATGTAGTTTTCAAAAGACAAAGTTACACTTCGTAAACGCATTAGTCTATGCGAATTTGTCTTGCGTCTTAATTGTTGAAACGCTTCATTTGCCGCCTTTTATTGTAACTACCCTGCTTACGTTAGCTTCCCCGAAGACATTTGCTATTGTTGTTGCCTGGGATAGCAAGCTACAGTAACAGCCCAAAATGACTTCAGCCTCTACTAAGGTACGACCAATCTAAGATCTTAAATAGTGCTTCTCTATTTTACTAGTAACCATAGTGTGAATGCGTCATATGATATGGCCCTAAGCTAATTTAATACTATTACGTTTCCATGTCTCTATTTCTGTGACAGGTGGGAGAAATCTTCTCTGCAGCAGGAGCAGCCTTCACCAAGCTGGGTGAGCTTACCATGCAGCTGCATCCAGTAGCTGACTCTAGCCCTGCAGGGTGAGTGTACACTCTCTTTCACTCACTCAAAACAATATGGGGATTAAGGTTTAGTTATTCCACAATAAGATTGATGCTGAGACTCCGATTTTCACTTTAAAATATATGTCAAACAAAAACCATTGATTGCTAAGTTAAACATACCATACAACTCTATGCACAAGGACTACTTAACAATTTCCACAGAAAATTTTACAAAAACACATTTACTTGAATAATAGTGCGGATGCAACGTTTGGTAATAGAATGACAGCACAAACCATCAAAAATGTTCTAAAAGTAAATATTTTTGTTAAAAGTAGTAGTTGTCAGTGGCGACCCGTCATGATTTTTAGGGGGGGGCTTGCCTGTTTTGCATGTTATTTTGGCATTAATATGTGTCACATATCAGTTTTGAACAATGTAGAAATATATATTTAGTTAATAAAGCTGCATACAAACATGGACTCTCTTTTGTTTTTGTCTTGATTAAGGCAGCTCCAAAATGAAGGTGTTTTAGCCTAGCTCAGTCAGTGCTTTCTGTGGTGGTGGGGCAAGCCAGCAGAAAATACAGAGCGTGGCGTCGGGATTGGCTCAGTATTCTGTCACTCATGGGGACTTTACATCACTGCCATGTGTAAGAGGAGACATTGAAAATTCAAGCCATTTGGCTACTGTCATAGAAGTGCCCATCCAAGAATGCTCAAGGTCATTGGCCACAGATAAAATTACGTCAAATCATATTATATGTACAGGAGTTTTGATTGGACTGATCATGTCAACATCATACTTTCAAAATCTTAGCTAGCAGTCATCATCATGAATCAAGTCAAATCAAAATCAAATTTATATAGTCCTTCGTACATCAGCTGATATCTCAAAGTGCTGTACAGAAACCCAGCCTAAACCCCCAAACAGCAAGCAATGCAGGTGTAGAAGCACGGTGGCTAGGAAAAACTCCCTAGAAAGGCCAAAACCTAGAAAGAAACCTAGAGAGGAACCAGGCTATGAGGGGTGGCCAGTCCTCTTCTGGCTGTGCCGGGTGGAGATTATAACAGAACATGGCCAAGATGTTCAAATGTTCATAAATGACCAGCATGGTCAAATAATAATAATCACAGGCAGAACAGTTGAAACTGGAGCAGCAGCACGGCCAGGTGGACTGGGGACAGCAAGGAGTCATCATGCCAAGTAGTCCTGAGGCTCAGGTCCTCCGAGAGAGAGAAAGAAAGAGAGAATTAGAGAGAGCATACTTAAATTCACACAGGACACAGGATAAGACAGGAGAGGTACTCCAGATATAACAAACTGACCCTAGCCCCCCGACACATCAGGAGACACTGTGGCCCCATCCGATGATACCCCCGGACAGGGCCAAAAAGGAAGGATATAACCCCACCCACTTTGCCAAAGCACAGCCCCCACACCACTAGAGGGATATCTTCAACCACAAACTTACCATTTTGAGACAAGGCCGAGTATAGCCCACAAAGATCTCCGCCACGGCACAACCCAAGGGGGGGGCGCCAACCCAGACAGGAAGATCACATCAGTGACTCAACCCACTCAAGTGACGCACCCCTCCTAGGGACGGCATGAAAGAGCACCAGTAAGCCAGTGACTCAGCCCCTGTAATAGGGTTAGAGGCAGAGAATCCCAGTGGAAAGAGGGGAACCGGCCAGGCAGAGACAGCAAGGGTGGTTCGTTGCTCCAGAGCCTTTCCGTTCAGCTTCACACTCCCGGGCCAGACTACACTCAATCATATGACCCACTGAAGAGATGAGTCTTCAGTAAAGTTTTAAAGGTTGAGACCGAGTTTGCGTCTCTCACATGGGTAGACAGACCATTCCATAAAAATGGAGCCCTATAGGAGAAAGCCCTGCCTCCAGTTGTTTGCTTAGAGATTCTAGGGACAATTAGGAGGCCTGCGTCTTGTGACCGTAGCGTACGTGTAGGTATGTACAGCAGGACCAAATCAGAGAGACAGGTAGGAGCAAGCCCATGTAATGCTTTGTAGGTTAGCAGTAAAGCCTTGAAATCAGCCCTTGCCTTGACAGGAAGCCAGTGTAGGGAGGCTAGCAGTGGAGTAATATGATCACATTTTTTGGTTCTAGTCAGGATTCTAGCAGCCGTATTTAGCACTAACTGAAGTTTATTTAGTCTTTTATCTGGGTAGCCGGAAAGTAGAGCATTGCAGTAGTCTAACCTAGAAGTAACAAAAGCATGGATACATTTTTCTGCATAATTTTTGGACAGAAAGTTTCTGATTTTTGCAATGTTAAGTAGATGGAAAAAAGCTGTCCTGATGGTCTTGATATGTTCTTCAAAAGAGAGATCAGGGTCCAGAGTAACGCTGAGGTCCTTCACAGTTTTATTTGAGACGACTGTACAACCATTAAGATTAATTGTCAGATTCAACAGAAGATCTATTTGTTTCTTGGGACCTAGAACAAGCATCTCTGTTTTGTCCGAGTTTAAAAGTAGAAAGTTTGCAGCCATCCACTTCCTTATGTCTGAAACACAGGCTTCTAGCGAGGCAAATTTTGGGGCTTCACCATGTTTAGTTGAAATGTACAGCTGTGTGTCATCCACATAGCATTGAAAGTTAACATTATGTTTTTGAATGTCATCCCCAAGAGGTGAAAATATATAGTGAAAACAATAGTGGTCCTTAAACGGAACCTTGAGGAACACCGAAATGTACAGTTGATTTGTCAGAGGACAAACCATTCACAGAGACAAACTGATATCTTTCCGACAGATAAGATCTAAACCAGGCCAGAACTTGTCCGTGTAGACCAATTTGGGTTTCCAATCTCTACAAAAGAATGTGGTGATCGATGGTATCAAAAGCAGCACTAAGGTCTAGGAGCACGAGGACAGATGCAAAGCCTCGGTCTGATGCCATTAAAATGTAATTTACCACCTTCACAAGTGCCGTCTCAGTGCTATGGTGGGGTCTAAAACCAGACTAAAGCATTTCGTATACATTGTGTGTCTTCAGGAAGGCAGTGAGTTGCTGCGCAACAGCCTTTTCTAGAAAAAATTGAGAGGAATGGAAGATTCGATATAGGCCGATAGTTTTTTATATTTTCTGGGTCAAGGTTTGGCTTTTTCAAGAGAAGCTTTATTACTGCCACTTTTAGTGAGTTTGGTACACATCCGGTGGATAGAGAGCCGTTTATTATGTTCAACATAGGACGGCCAAGCACAGGAAGCAGCTCTTTCAGTAGTTTAGTTGGAATAGGGTCCAGTATGCAGCTTGAAGGATTAGAGGCCATGATTATTTTCATCATTGTGTCAAGAGCTATAGTACTAAAACACTTGAGCATCTCTCTTGATCCTAGGTCCTGGCAGAGTTGTGCAGACTCAGGACAACTGAGCTTTGAAGGAAGACGCAGATTTAAAGAGGAGTCCGTAATTTGCTTTCTAATAATCATGATCTTTTCCTCAAAGAAGTTAATGAATTTATTACTGCTGAAGTGAAAGCCATCCTCTCTTGGGGAATGCTGCTTTTTAGTTAGCTTTGCGACAGTATCAAAAATAAATTTCAGATTGTTCTTATTTTCCTCAATTAAGTTGGAAAAATATGATGATCGAGCAGCAGTAAGGGCTTTTCGATACTGCACGGTACTGTCTTTCCAAGCTAGTCTGAAGACTTCCAGTTTGGTGTGGCGCCATTTCCGTTCCAATTTTCTGGAAGCTTGCTTCAGAGCTCGGGTATTTTCTGTATACCAGGGTGCTAGTTTCTTATGAGAAATGTTTTTAGTTTTTAGGGGTGCAACTGCATCTAGGGTATTGCGCAAGGTTAAATTGAGTTCCTCAGTTAGGTGGTTAACTGATTTTTGTCCTCTGACATCCTTGGGTAGACAGAGGGAGTCTGGAAGGACATCAAGGAATCTTTGTGTTTGTGAATTTATAGCATGACTTTTGATGTTCCTTGGTTGGGGTCTGAGCAGATTATTTGTTGCAATTGCAAACGTAAAAAAATGGTGGTCCGATATTCCAGGATTACGAGGAAAAACATTAAGATCCACAACATTTATTCCATGGGACAAAACTAGGTCCAGAGTATGACTGTGACAGTGAGTAGGTCCAGAGACATGTTGGACAAAACCCACTGAGTCGATGATGGCTCCGAAAGCCTTTTGGAGTGGGTCTGTGGACTTTTCCATGTGAATCTTAAAGTCACCAAAAATTTGAATAGTATCTGATATGACTACAAGGTCCGATAGGAATTCAGGGAACTCGATGAGGAATGCTGTATATGGCCCGGGAGGCCTGTAAACAGTAGCTATAAAAAGTGATTGAGTAGGCTGCATAGATTTCATGACGGAAGCTCAAAAGATGAAACCGCCTTTTTTTTTGTAAATTGAAATTTGCTATCGTAAATGTTTGCAACACCTCCGCATTTGCGGGATGCACGGGGATATG
This sequence comes from Oncorhynchus keta, assembly GCF_023373465.1. Taxonomy (NCBI): domain Eukaryota; kingdom Metazoa; phylum Chordata; class Actinopteri; order Salmoniformes; family Salmonidae; genus Oncorhynchus; species Oncorhynchus keta. Next base: position 36,265,654 of record NC_068431.1, on the reverse strand, counting down.
GTCACTAGTATAGCCAGTAGGTGAGGCCTCATTTAACACAGTAAATTCATCAAGCTTAAGCCATGTTTCAGTCAGGCCAATCACATCAAGACTATAATCAGTGATTCGTTCATTGACTATAACTGCCTTTAAAATAAGGGATCTAACATTAAGTAGCCCTATTTTGAGATGTGAGGTATCACGATCTCTTTCAATAATGACAGGAATGGAGGAGGTCTTTATCCTAGTGAGATTGCTTAGGCGAACACCGCCATGTTTAATTTTGCACAACCTAGGTCGAGGCACAGACACGGTCTCAATGGGGATAGCTGAGCTGACTACACTGACTGTGCTAGTGGTAGACTCCACGAAGCTGGCAGGCTGGCTGGCTAACTGCCTGCTGCCTGGCCTGCACCCTATTTCAATATACTGGCAAATCCTTTTTAATCCTTGTCATATGAAGATAAATAATGAAGAGAAATTATAAATAAAACGTATCGGTGCTCATCGGCCATAAACATTACACAACAAGTTGGAAATCTCAAATTCAGTGGTTTGGAAGGAATCAGTGACAGTGGCTGTGTGGTGCAAAATCTGAGATTAAGGGGCTCTTTTCCAAATTTAAAATGATAAACAGTCAACATTGGCCAAGCTGTCAATGAAGCATAATTTGTGCCACGCTCAAAACAACTCTTAACCTGGTGGACCGCCTCATCAACTGTTCAAGTGAGCCAAGCACAACAATGTGAGTCCAACATTTTTTTGTATGCTGCTTCTTAAATGATGTTATATACTAGGGAAATACACTGCTCAAAAAAAATAAAGGGAACACTTAAACAACACAATGTAACTCCAAGTCAATCACACTTCTGTGACATCAAACTGTCTACTTAGGAAGCAACACTGATTGACAATACATTTCACATGCTGTTGTGCAAATGGAATAGACAACAGGTGGAAATTATAGGCAATTAGCAAGACACCCCCAATAAAGGAGTGGTTCTGCAGGTGGTGACCACAGACCACTTCTCAGTTCCTATGCTTCCTGGCTGATGTTTTGGTCACTTTTGAATGCTGGCGGTGCTTTCACTCTAGTGGTAGCATAAGACGGAGTCTACAACCCACACAAGTGGCTCAGGTAGTGCAGCTCATCCAGGATGGCACATCAATGGGAGCTGTGGCAAGAAGGGTTGCTGTGTCTGTCAGCGTAGTGTCCAGAGCATGGAGGCGCTACCAGGAGACAGGTCAGTACATCAGGAGACGTGGAGGAGGTCGTAGGAGGGCAACAACCCAGCAGCAGGACCGCTACCTCCGCCTTTGTGCAAGGAGGAACAGGAGGAGCACTGCCAGAGCCCTGCAAAATGACCTCCAGCAGGCCACAAATGTGTATGTGTCTGCTCAAACGGTCAGAAACAGACTCCATGAGGGTGGTAATGAGGGCCCAACGTCCACAGGTGGGGGTTGTGCTTACAGCCCAACACCGTGCAGGACGTTTGGCATTTGCCAGAGAACACCAAGATTGGCAAATTCGCCACTGGCGCCCTGTGCTCTTCACAGATGAAAGCAGGTTGACACTGAGCACACGTGACAGACGTGACAGAGTCTGGAGACGCCGTGGAGAACGTTCTGCTGCCTGCAACATCCTCCAGCATGACCGGTTTGGCGGTGGGTCAGTCATGGTGTGGGGTGGCATTTCTTTGGGAGGGCCGCACAGCCCTCCATGTGCTCGCCAGAGGTAGCCTGACTGCCATTAGGTACCGAGATGAGATCCTCAGACCCCTTGTGAGACCATATGCTGGTGCGGTTGGCCCTGGGTTCCTCCTAATGCAAGACAATGCTAGACCACATGTGGCTGGAGTGTGTCAGCAGTTCCTGCAAGAGGAAGGCATTGATGCTATGGACTTGCCCACCCGTTCCCCAGACCTGAATCCAATTGAGCACATCTGGGACATCATGTCTCGCTCCATCCACCAACAGACTGTCCAGGAGTTGGCGGATGCTTTAGTCCAGGTCTGGGAGGAGATACCTCAGGAGACCATCCGCCACCTCATCAGGAGCATGCCCAGGTGTTGTAGGGAGGTCATACAGGCACATGGAGACCACACACACTACTGAGCCTCATTTTGACTTGTTTTAAGGACATTACATCAAAGTTGGATCAGCCTGTAGTGTGGTTTTCCACTATAATTTTGAGTGGGACTCCAAATCCAGACCTCCAAGGGTTGATAGATTTGATTTCCATTGATCATTTTTGTGATTTTTGTTGTCAGCACATTCAACTATGTAAAGAAAAAAGTATTTAACAAGAATATTTCATTCATTCAGATCTAGGATGTGTTATTTTAGTGTTCCCTTTATTTTTTTGAGCAGTGTATGTATACTGTAGTGCAGGGATTTATATACTATTCGCCGCCATTGTCGCAACCCCTATTACCAGCCTGTTCAACCTCTCTTTCATATCGTCTGAGATCCCCAAGGATTGGAAAGCTGCGGCAGTCATCCCCCTCTTCAAAGGGGGAGACACTCTGGACCCAAACTGTTACAGACCTATATCCATCCTGCCCTGCCTATCTAAGGTCTTCGAAAGCCAAGTCAACAAACAGGTCACTGACCATCTCGAATCCCACCGTACCTTCTCCGCTGTGCAATCTGGTTTCCGAGCTGGTCACGGGTGCACCTCAGCCACACTCAATAATACTAAACGATATCATAACCGCCATTGATAAAAGACACTGTGCAGCCGTCTTCATCGACCTTGCCAAGGCTTTCGACTCTGTCAATCACCATATTCTTATCGGCAGACTCAGTAGCCTCGGTTTTTCGGATGACTGCCTTGCCTGGTTCACCAATTACTTTGCAGACAGAGTTCAGTGTGTCAAATCGGAGGGCATGCTGTCCGGTCCTCTGGCAGTCTCTATGGGGGTGCCACAGGGTTCAATTCTCGGGCCGACTCTTTTCTCTGTATATATCAATGATGTTGCTCTTGCTGCAGGCGATTCCCTGATCCACCTCTACGCAGACGACACCATTCTATATACTTTCGGCCCGTCATTGGACACTGTGCTATCTAACCTCCAAACGAGCTTCAATGCCATACAACACTCCTTCCGTGGCCTCCAACTGCTCTTAAATGCTAGTAAAACCAAATGCATGCTTTTCAACCGATCGCTGCCTGCACCCGCATGCCCAACTAGCATCACCACCCTGGATGGTTCCGACCTTGAATATGTGGACATCTATAAGTACCTAGGTGTCTGGCTAGACTGCAAACTCTCCTTCCAGACTCATATCAAACATCTCCAATCGAAAATCAAATCAAGAGTCGGCTTTCTATTCCGCAACAAAGCCTCCTTCACTCACGCCGCCAAGCTTACCCTAGTAAAACTGACTATCCTACCGATCCTCAACTTCGGCGATGTCATCTACAAAATTGCTTCCAACACTCTACTCAGCAAACTGGATGCAGTTTATCACAGTGCCATCCGTTTTGTCACTAAAGCACCTTATACCACCCACCACTGCGACTTGTATGCTCTAGTCGGCTGGCCCTCGCTACATATTCGTCGCCAGACCCACTGGCTCCAGGTCATCTACAAGTCCATGCTAGGTAAAGCTCCGCCTTATCTCAGTTCACTGGTCATGATGGCAACACCCATCCGTAGCACGCGCTCCAGCAGGTGTATCTCACTGATCATCCCTAAAGCCAACACCTCATTTGGCCAGCCTTTCGTTCCAGTACTCTGCTGCCTGAGACTTTCATCTCCCTCACCAACTTCAAACATCAGCTATCTGAGCAGCTAACCGATCGCTGCAGCTGTACATAGTCTATTGGTAAATAGCCCACCCATTTTCCCCTACCTCATCCCCACACTGTTTTTATTTATTTACTTTTCTGCTATTTTGCACACCAATATCTCTACCTGTACATGACCATCTGATCATTTATCACTCCAGTGTTAATCTGCAAAATTGTAATTATTCGCCTACCTCCTCATGCCTTTTGCACACATTGTACATAGACTCCCCTTTTTTTCTACTGTGTTATTGACTTGTTAATTGTTTACTCCATGTGTAACTCTGTGTTGTCTGTTCACACTGCTATGCTTTATCTTGGCCAGGTCGCAGTTGCAAATGAGAACTTGTTCTCAACTAGCCTACCTGGTTAAATAAAGGTGAAATAAAAAAATATAAAAAAATATATACTATAGATAAGAAAGTAGTACTAAGTGTATGTTGTGTAGTAAGATGTTTGTAGCCCATGTGCCTCACCCTAATAATTTGGTCTATTTACCCCTCTTAATTTCGACTACTGTTCTGACTGTTCTTCTGTAGCCTATAATCTGTTTTAGAGAAATGTAATCATTGAATATTGTAAGAGCTTTCATTGTCTGCTTATATGCCGCCTTATCCTACGGTTCTAGCATGGTGTACAGGGAGAGCACTGTAAGAACGGCCCATGTCGTAAATTCTGTTGCTGTACATTTCAAAAGTGCTAAACAAATAGTTATATTGACTAACGTTACGTCCGTTCTAGCTCACTCATTGTCTTCATCGAAATTACGGATTGCCTTTTATCCACTTGTCGTCCCCTTATGCCATAGTTTGTACATCTCAATTGTCATGAGAAATCACATTTGTTTAAGCAAGTCAGCCATATCAGCTATGTTTTTTTTAAAGGCAGTAAATGAAGCTGAATGAACTGTTTCGCTGCCAGACAAGGCTCCGCTGATAGCCAGGTGTAGCAGTGGTAAGATGTCGGGACAGCTTTATGTAGGCCCTAACAGTTTGTGGGCACCGTATGTCACTGTTATAGTGCAATTAATGTATTATTTAGTGTTGTGTAGTGGCTTTGCTGGTATGTAATTCCACTTTAAACATTTTTTGCCCCACCAAGATTTACATGCTAAAATCGCCACTGCAAGTTGTGCATAGTTATATGGTTTGTTTAACTTTGCAGTCATTAGTTTTTGTTTGACATACATCTTAAAGTTGAAAATCTCAACATCACTCTGTTACTGTGGAATTGTCCAGCAATAACAGTAGCAGTGATTATTTATTTTTTGTCAGTTTACAAAGATTGCATAGAAAATAGATGCGACAATTTAATTTCCATTTATCTGTCTTGTCAATAAAAACAGCTGGATGTAATGACGTCACACCAAAAACAAACTTTTCACAATAACCTACATTGTCGAATCATGTAGTAATCAACAAAGAAAAGTGTTATCAAATATATTCTTCAAAATAACCACCTGTTGCCTTGATGACAGCTTGCACACTCTTGGCATTCTCTCAACCAGCGTCATGAGGAATGCTTTTTCCAACAGTCTTGAAGGAGCTCCCACACATGCTGAACGCTTGTTGGCTGCTTTTCCTTCACTTTGCGGTCTAACTCATCCCAAACCATCTCAATTGGGTTGTGGTCAGGTGATTGTGGAGGCTTGGTCATCTGATGCGGCACTCCATAAATTTCCTTGGTCAAATAGCCCTTATAAAATCTGGAGGTGGGTTTCGGGTCATTGTCCTGTTGAAAAACAAATGATAGTCCCACTAAGTGCAAACCAGATGGGATGGCGTATCGCTGCAGAATGCTATGGTAGCCATGCTGGTTAAGTGTGCCTTGAATTCTAAATAAATCAGTGTCACCAGCAAAGCACCATCACACCTCCTCATCCATGCTTCAGTGGGAACCACACATGCAGAGATCATCCGCTTACCTACTCTATCTCATAGACACAGCGGTTGGAACCAAAAATCTCAAATTTGGACTCATCAGACCAAAGGACAGATTTCCACCAGTCTATTGTCAAAGCAATCTCTTCTTCTTATTGGTGTCCTTTAGTAGTGGTTTCTTTGCAGCAATTAGACCATGAAGGCCTGGTTGACGCAGTCTCCTCTGAACAGTTGATGTTGAGATGTGTCCGTTCCTTGAACTCTGTGAAGCATTTATTATGGCTGCAATCTGAGATGCAGTTGACTGCAGCAGAGGTAACTCTGGGTCTTCCTTTCCTGTAGCGGTCCTCATTAGAGCCAGTTTCATCATAGCACTTGGTTTTTGCAACTGCACTTGAAGAAACTTTCAAAGTTCTTGAAATGTTCTGAATTTTTCTGCATTTTGTTACGTTACAGCCTTATTCTAAAATGGATTAAATACTCCCCCCCTCAACAATCTACACAAAATACCACATAATGACAAAGCAAAAACAGGTTTTTAGGAATATTTGCATGTTTATGTAAATAAGGCATGTTTTTATTTTTAATGTGTATTCAGGCCCTTTGCTATGAGACTTGAGATCAGGTGCATCCTGTTTCCATTGATCATCCTTGATGTTTCTGCGACTTGATTGGAGTCCACCTGTGATAAAATCAATTGATTTGGAAAGGCACACACGTCTATATATAAGGTCCCTTAGTTGACAGTGCATGTCAGAGCAAAAACCAAGCCATGAGGTCGAATTGTCCGTAGAGCTCCGAGACCTGGTTGCAGTTTGCCAAAGGCCATGTAAAGCACTCTCAGACCATGAAAAACAAGATTCTCTGGTCTGATGAAAAAAAGATTGAACTCTTTGGTCTGAATGCCAAGCTTCACGTCTGGAGGAAACCTGACACCATCCCTACGGTGAAGCATGGTGGTGGCAGCATCATGCTGTGGGGATGTTTTTCAGGGGCAGGGACTGCGAGACTAGTCAGGATTGAGGGTAAGTTTAACGGAGCAAAGTACAGAGCGATCTGTTGAAGAACTTAGACTGGGGGCGAAGGTTCACCTTCCAAAAGGACAACAACCCGAAGCATACAGCCAAGACAATGCAAGAGTGGCTTCGGGACAAGTCTCTGAATGTCTGAGTGGCCCAGCCAGAGCCCGGACTTGAACCCAATCGAACATCTCTGGAGAGACCTGAAAATAACTGTGCAGCGATGCTCTCCATCCAACCTGACAGAGCTTGAGATGATCTGCAGAGAAGAATAGGAGAAACTCCCTAAATACAGGTGTGCCAAGCTTGTAGCATCATACCAAAGAAGACTCCAGGCTATAATCGCTGCCAAATGTGCTTCAACAAAGTACTGAGTAAAGGGTCTGAATACATATGCACATTTGATATCTGTTTTTTTATTTGATAGAAATTAGCAAAAAATTCTAAACCTTTTTTTTTCTTGCTTTGTCATTATGGGGTATTGTGTGTAGATTGAGGGGGGGAAACGATTTAATACATTTTAGAATAAGGCTGAAACGTAACAGTGGGAAAAGTCAAAGGGTCTGAATACCTTCCCGAATGCGCTGTATATGTTTCACCAGCCCACAAAAGCCCACATTTATAGAACGCAAGAATTGACTAATTTGCCATATTCTAATAATTCTCATGTGCCAACATATCTCCACGGTCCCTGCCATGGTAAAACTTGCTGTCCTGTAGATCTGAAATAATTGGATGGTGAAACTTGCATCCAGCCGACCAGAAAAAGAAGGCGAAGCAGTTCAGGCATTCTTGAAAGTCAGGACAATCCTTGTCAAATCAAATCAAACTTTGTCACATGCGCCAAATACAACAAGTGTAGACTTTACTTACAAGCCCTTAACCAACAGTGCAGTTCAAGAAGAGTTAAGAAAATAGTTAGCAAATAAGCTAAAGTAATACAAATACATAACAATAACAAGGCTATATACAGGGGGTACCGGTACCGAGTCAGTGTGCGGGGGGTACAGGTTAGTCATGGCCAACAGTTTTGAGAATGACACAAATATTAATTTTCACAAAGTTTGCTGCTTCAGTGTCTTTATATATTTTTCATCAGATGTTACTATGGAATACTGAAGTATAATTACAACCATTTCATAAGTTTTTATTGACAATTACAAGAAATTGATGCAAAGAGTCTATTTGCAGTGTTGACCCTTCTTTTTCAAGACCTCTGCAATCCGTCCCGGCATGATGTCAATTAATTTCTGGGCCACATCCTGACTGATGGCAGCCCATTGTTGCATAATCAATGCTTGGAGTTGGACAGAATTTGTGGGTTTTTGTTTGTCCATCCACCTCTTGAGGATTGACCACAAGTTCAATGGGATTCAGGTCTGGGGAGTTTCCTGGCCATGGACCCAAAATATATATATTTTTTTGTTCCCCGAGCCACTTAGTTATCACTTTTGCCTTATGGCAATGTGCTCCATTATGCTGGAAAAGGCATTGTTCGTCACCAAACTGTTCCTGGATGGTTGGGAGAAGTTGCTCTCTGAGGATGTGTTGGTGCTATTCTTTATTCATGGCTGTGTTCTTAGGCAAAATTGTGAGTGAGCCCACTCCCTTGGCTGAGATGCAGCCCCCACACATGAATGGTCTCAGGATGCTTTACTGTTGGCATGGAGTATATGTAAATTGCCATCATACAAACTGAGGCAGCAGACTTTGAAAATTAATGTGTCATTCTCAAAACTTGGCCACGACTGTACATGTAGCTAGGAGTGAAGTGACTATGCATAGATGATAAACAGCGGGTAGCAGCCGTGTAGCAAACAAATGGAGGTGACGTTAATGTAATAGTCCGGTGGCCATTTTGTTTAGCAGTCTTATGGCTTGGGGGTAGAAGCCGTTAAGGAGCCTTTTAGTCCCAGACTTGGCGCTTGCCGGTAGCAGAGAAAACAGCCTGACTTGGGTGACTGGAGTCTCTGACAATTTTATGGGCTTTCCTCTGACACCACCTATTATATTTGGCCTGGATGGCAGGAAGCTTGGCCCCAGTGATGTACTGGGCCGTACGCACTACCCTCTGTAGCACCTTACGGTCTGATGCCGAGCAGTTGCCATACCAGGTGGTGATGCAGCCAGTCAGGATGCTCTCGATGGTGCAGCTATAGAACCTTTTGAGGATCTGTGGACCCATGCCAAATCTTTTCAGTCTCCTGAGGGGGTAAAGGTTTTGTCGTGCCCTCTTCATGACTGTCTTGTTGTGTTTCGACCATGATAGATCATTGGTGATGTGGACACCAATAACTTGAAACTCTCTACCCGCTCTACTACAGCCCCGTTGATGTTAATGGGCCTGTTCGGCCAGCCTTTTCCTGTAGTCCACGATCAGCTCCTTTGTCTTGTTCACCTTGAGGTAGAGATTGTTGTCCTGGCACCACACTGCCAGTTCTCTGACCTCCTTATATGCTGTCTCATTGTTGTCGGTGATCAGGCCTACCACTGTTGATATCAGCAAACTTAATGATGGTGTTGGAGTCATGTTTGGCCACGCAGTCGTGGGTGAACAGGGAGTACAGGTGGGGACTAAGTGAACCATGACCAGCCTTTCTAAGCACTTCATGGCTACCGACGTGAGTGCTACGGGGCGGTAATCATTTAGGCAGGTTACCTTCGCTTCCTTTGGTTCAGGGACTGTGGTGGTCTGCTTGAAACATGTAGCTATTACAGACTCAGTCAGGGAGAGGTTGAAAATGTCAGTGACGACACTTTCCAGTTGGTCCGCACATGCTTTGAGTACACGTCCTGGTAATCCATCTAGCCCCGGGGCTTTGAATGTTGACCTGTTTAAAGGTCTTGCTCACATCGGCTACCGAGAGCGTTATCACACAGTCATACAGAAGAGCTGGTGCCCTTGTGCATGCTTCAGTGTTGCTTGCCTCGAAGCGAGCATAAAAGGAATTTAGCTCGTCTGGTAGGCTCGCGTCACTGGGCAGCTCCCGTCTGGGTTTCCCTTTTGTAGTCCGTAATAGTTTTTAAGCCCTACAAAGAAACAATTTTATCTGCCGTTTCCATTACCGACGGCAATGTTTTTTGGGAGTGATAAATCTGGGTCAATGGAAACCTTCCTACTGACTCTTCTCCTTTCTTCTTCCCATTACAATGCCCCTCTCCCCAGAGCCAAATGGACAGAGACGGAGGTCGAGATGCTGCGGTCAGCTGTGCGGCGCTTCGGTGATGATCTGAACAGTATCAGCTCTGTGATTAAGGAGCGCACTGTGTAAGGACCCTTCTGTCCCCTCTTTCTTGCAATCCATGTTTATTCTATCCTGCCACACTTTCAATATTTCTTTCTTTCTCCCTCTCTATCTCATCATACTGCACCCACTCTTACAATCTTTCATCCATTGATCTTGTATCTTTACTGCCTTTTTTCTAAAGAAGACATCTGGTGGGGTTGACTTCAACTCCTGACATCTCTGTTGGCAAATTACCTTGTTTACCATTATACATCCTATGTTTACACCTGTATGAAAATCACATAACCAGTCTGTTGCCTCCTCTGTTTTATGCAGAGCCCAGATAAAGACAACAGTGAAGAGGAAACTGTATGAGGACAGCAGGGTGCCCCTCTCCTCCGACTCCCCCAAAAAGATCACCAAGAAGACCACAGTCATCATGGCAGCCGCACTAGCACCCGTGGCCCCCACTGTCATCGCAGTGCCCACCTCACAGGTTGTCGTGACTACAGGGCTGCAGAGCCCCTCTATGCCCACTGCCATCAAGAAACAGAAAACAGCAGGTAAATGGAATGATACAGGCCTTTACGTCATGGGACAGGGATTGTAATGAATATGGCCTGTATACTGATTTTAGTTTGTCTTTTGACTATGGATGAAAGTCGAATAAAGACATATGCTAACCCTTTTCGAATCAATACTTGTGATATGTTTACCGCAAACATTGGCTGACTTGAATGTATGTGCAAGTTTACTAACATGTTTCCCTGTCTGTGTGTAGATGTGACGCTCAGTGCTCTGAATGACTCTGATGTGAACAGTGACTTGGTGGACATTGAGGGACTGGGAGATAGTTCCAACACCAAGAAGCTCAACTTTGATCAAGGTGAATGATAATATCTGCTCCATCACTGGCTCTCAATCAACATGGTGGCATTATGCCAAAGTCTAAGGTATTTAGCTGAATAGTGTCTTTATCAGTTCTGTCTTAAATCTATGTGGCTCATCTTGTTTTCCCAGAAAGCCTCAACCTGGACTCCAGCCTAATCATGAACTCCAGTGACCTTCCCCTCCTGTCTCGCTGACCTCTAACCCACTGTACCATTGGGTTGGAAACACTCGGTCCCTATATCACCAGAGAGCAGACTACAGTTAGTATCTTTGTTACAGAGCATTTTTGGACACATTTAAGCAGATGTGTATTTTTATGAACAGACCTCTCTCCCCATCATGTACTTCTCTATTCAGTCATTTCTACTGAGGAACCCTTCTATTTGGCTGTTTTGCTGCTTTTTTGTATTGTAACATTTATTTGCTCTGCTCATTTTCAAAGTAGTGTATTGCAGCTACATATGATCTCCAGAGAGAAATGGTGTTTCAGTGCAGATGTCCATTGTGTAACGTAGAGTGTACATGTTGTCTACCACTGGTTGATATTTATAAATGCAAGACACCAGCTATCCAGCTATTACTGGTATTTCATTTTGTTCACAATGGTTGTGCATGACATGATTCCTCTTATGTTGATGTGTAGTAAAATGTTAATATCTTTTGTGTCTGTTTCACTGGGCTCGAAGAATGTGATAGAGGGTAGCGGTTCAGACTGCCATCTAGTGGCTGTTATAAAAAAAAGATAGCAGAAATGTACAGGTGACCAAATCACATTATCTATGGAGACAAAGGAAAGTCCACAGGTTTTCTAAAATGATATTTATTTATATATATATATAATACAATATTTAAAAGGTGTACATTCTCACTTTCTTGTGCTTACAGTTCCATAAAAATACAATCTTCTCTTTATGTAGAGACTTGTCAAAGCTATTTACAGTTTGAAAATACTTGTCTGAATGTTCTGGCAATGTGCTTTAATTCCCTTTCTCACCTCTTCTCTCTCTGTTTTATTCTATTGTCAGTAAAAAATAAAAAAAAAAGGGTAAAAGGAGCCCTCTAACACTGACATATCATATTTGGAAAACAATCATTAAGATTGTGGCTGTTCACATTTTTTTTTTTAAATGTGATATTTTGTATAATGACAACAGCAACAATAATGAAAAGGAAACAATAAAATAATCAGTAAATGGCAATACAAGTGTTTTTAACTGACCTCGCAACAACCAGCTGGTCTCCTTGTTGAAGTATTGCAATTGAGACTGCCAGACGTGGCTTCTGTTTGTCTCCTAGATATGTCACCTTGGTCAGACCCAGGCTTATCTCCTACAGGCAGTGGTCTCATATGACAGGACACTGGGAAACACTGCTGATAAGGCATGCAAACCCTGTGGGTCAACTACAATGAACATCAACAGATTATTTAAATATTTTATATTTGGCTTCAGATCATGTCCAAATGTATTTATTTCCCACTAGTTTATCTTCTGCAACAAGGATGGGATTGGTGAAACTACCATTGAATGTTAGTGCCATTTGATTGCAAGTTTTACTTGTAGGTTAACATGGAGTTAGCTATATCAGACAGATCAGCATCTTCTGTGGATGTTCATGTCATTTGACTCAGTATGCATTTACAGGATATCTCCCCATAATTAGGAAAGAGTATTGAATACATGCGTCTGAAAGCTAGTCTGTCTGTACAATGAGTATCAAAAGGTAATCATTTGGCTTTGGCAACGTGAGTTGATCATCTACACTAGGATCTCAATCATACACCTTGGTGAGAAATGGAGCTGTGATGCTGGTTGTCAATCTAAACAATGTATGCAGTCAAAATATAACTAGTCTTGAGAATAAGTGAACATGAATATAACTTGAACTGGAGGTTTTTATTTACCTCCATATTCACTGATTGTCACTAAGGAAAAACAAAATTCCTTCATCTAAAATCAGTGGTTAAGATCAGCAGATGACCCTCAACCCTTGCTGACCCAAGCACTTCTCTGAGACAGGACAGAGAAAGTAACCTGATGAGAAACGAGCAAATGAAGCAAAATATACAAAGCAACAGCATGTCTTAATCAGGATATGATCCCATTCGTGTAACAGCCATATTGATTAATAACGTGAAACTAATACTGTGCAAAATTGTGAAATTGGAAGTAGAATGTCTACAAAAAGACATTTGCTGTAAAACTCAGCTCTGGAAAGGGTATTTGAATTAAGAGTATTACAGTTACTGTCGATAACATTCTGTTTTTGTATAAGACACTGCAGCTTATATAGACTATATATTTCACAAGTCAAAAGGTCTGGAGGTCACATAGTCAGTTAAAAACCACAACTTTCCCATAAATTACATCAACCCAAACAACATGATATGCCCTTGATGTCACTTATGTTATCTATCTACCAGGGTACTGAGCATGTATAACCATACCACTTTACCGAATTTGAATAAGACCGGTCAGCAATGTAATCCATGGGAAAAATGTATGTTAACACCCCACAGACTACCTCTGTTAAAGTACTCATATAGAAAAAGGGTAATATCACGCTCTACCCAGAGGACTGAGATCCCCAGTCCTGGTCCTTTCTATCTTAACTAAAGAACACACACACACCTGTCAAGAGGTGATTCCTTCGTCAAGTAAATGTGTTGTAAAATTTTCAGGTAATTGTTCAAAGTAGTCCTTGTGCATAGAGTTGTATGGTGTTTGACATAGTTTTTTCTATTTAAAAAGTGAGTCTGTAGCTAGGTTTCCAATCCAATTAGCGACACATTATCATTTGAATATTCTAAAATACGGTGGTGGTTTCCACCAAACTGACCAATAATAATCGGTGTGTGATGACAGTGCACACAAAACATACTTTTTCGCTTAAGTTTTCACTCTACCAATACTTTGGTCACAAACAGTTGTGTTAAATAGCAAATGTGCCTACTCTGGTCTTGGCACCTGCGCTCTAGCCAATACAATGCAGGTTGCCTAGTCTACATGATGAGATTATTATGGATCAGAGCCAGAATATTTTTATTTGTCAAAATGGCAGTCAAGTATCGATCATCATGTCACCAGAATAAGACTCGATATTTATTACAAAGGAGCATTGTGTACTTTCCCCACCCTGTGAAGTTCATAATTTATTTAATCTGTAGGCTAATAAACTGCATTGTTTCCCTGAGTTGTAGTGGGAGGACAACACATCATCGTGTGACTCCAAGTTTACTTCGATATGATGGTTATTTTATCAATATTAGAGCATAAAGCCATTTCTCGCATAATTTATTTTACAGACAAAAGATCCCATGTCGAATTAACAAATGATCTGTCGGCATTTAGGATATTGTACTGAAACTTCCTGTTACCATCACAGCTGTCGTAAAAAAAATGTTTTTATACAATGACTTTACTGGCATAAAAACTGTGGATGGAAACATGGTTTGTGTCACTCTGATACAGTGGAATTTCTCTGTCATGTCAATGACAGATTTGTGATAAAATTTGAGTTACCAGTATCCACGCAGAACAATCATTAGGATTGGGCCCTTAAGGACCAGGATTGGGAGGGTCCTCTGGGCAGAGCTTTGCTTGGGGATTCTATATTTACAGTACAAACCCCCACAGCCAGAGAAAGTGAGGGGCCATAAAGGCAGCCCTGGTTATATCCTCGTATTCACATGTCAATACACTATTCACATATACACCGGCTCGGCAGTCCGCTGTGGTGACTTAATGTCTCATGTTTGAGCGCTAACTTCTGGACTATCAAAGAATACTGGACCATTGGGTCCCGTTCAGTGGGATATAACGTTCCCTCACCGTTACCCCTGAACACAACTTCAGACAAGGCCTTTTCTTGACTATTGGAAGACTATTGGAAGTCATTCTGTTTTACAGTACCAGTAACACCTCTGGATATGAGAAAAAGAAAATCCCAACAAGGAAAATTACAACCATAGTTGACATTGGTTTTCACAACACAACCCACATGTCAACTACAGCGAAAAGTGAGTCCAGAAGTTAGTCAAATTATTTTCTTAGTTCTTTCCCATTGTCATCACAATCTCTTCACCCTGACACTACCTTATAATGCGCTGGTCACCAACTTCCTTTAGCAGGGCATTTCCTGCAACATTTTGATTAACAAAGCACGGGTGCCAGTCTTTGTATAACATCTAGATATTATCTTGATTACAAATCCAGATCTGATTACTTCAGGAGCCAAGGAGCCATGTTTCCCCAAGGCTCTGATGGTTTGAGAGAGAGGAGTGCTCCCTGATAGGCAGATTGCGTAGAAACTAAGGTTCTGATAGGCTTACTGAGTTGATTCCCAGGCTCTGTAGGTGGACTGGGTGGGTGGGGCTGTGTTGAGAGGGATCCAGGGCCCTGACAGGCTGACTGTAGTCCTGGTCTATGATAGGCTCCTAGTGTTGGGGTGTCTAGATGTTGGGCTGGTAAGAGGGGGGAGGAGACAGGGACAGTGGACTACCCTGGGGACTGGCATCACACACAGACACACCACCTGTAGGAGAGTCTGCTGATGCCTGGGACACACTGGGGGAGGGGAAAGAAGGACATATAGAAAGAGGTTAACAGAGATGCAGCTAGCACCATATTTGCAAGAGTGTGTTTGTGTGAGTATGTTTCTAGTTCTCACCTGACTGTGTAACTAGTCCGGTGAGCAGGTTCTGTTACCCCGGCAACAAACAGCTTCTTGGGCGGGCCATCAGACTCCACACCTCCTACATGGCAGAACAACAGGATGGAGGAGAGAACACAGACAAACACACACACCAAGACTGAGCAAAGTAAGCACTATTCTTGAAGCATCGTTCTTACCTTTCCTTTTCAGTGGCGTCAGGGCAGGCCATCTCACAGTAGAACTGACTGTAGGCCTGGTGGGGGACACATTTTGTGTTAAGATGGTGTGGACACACTTTCAGTCCACAATCATAGGATGGCAATGAATCTGCACTCAATTTAGTTTGCCAAACAGCGTGGAACTCAACTTACCCCCTAAACCTTCGAGTTGGACTAGGGGACGAATTGGGTGTGACACCACTGTCCTGTGAATGGAATCCCTGTGAAAGCCAGCGGACCAAGATAAATAAATAAATGGTAAGAAGCCTCTTTATCCATCTATTTATTAATCATTCATTCATTACACCTCTGTCCAAGCTTTGGTTTGACAAAGCACTACAGTCACATGCAGAACACAGAGGGAGTACTCACCCCTGATGAATGGTCATGCCAGTGACTGACTGGAGGAGGGACCAGGTTGGAAGCACTACAGCAAGAGAGAGAGAAAACATAGTAGTATGTATGTGAATTTGTACAGCATTTTACTACCATACCTTAGTCTCTGAAGACTCCCCCTGAGTGTCATCTCCATATTCTCAACCTGGAACAAAAATAAAAACTTCCAGTCAGTGGTCATACACCACACATACTACAGCATGCTGCACACACTCTGAAACACCAATGTGAGCACTCACATAAGATAACCTCACACAGAACTGTACTAACACACAGGCTAATGCATAAGCAAACACTCAAACCAGCATCATTACTCAGAGGCAGGCATTTGCACAAATATCCCTAACCTTGTTCTCACCTGCCTTTTGTGGTCTGGTCTCTCACCACCCAATGAGAAAGGGGACAAGGGGACGGCCTGTGGAAACAAGACTGAAGGTATTATTGTCGGCCTCCTCTTGACGGAGTAACTGACAGAATACTGAATGATAACAGACAGGCGACCAGAGACAGACAGAAATACATGGAGATTGAGAGATCAGAAAACACTGAAGGCATTTCAACACCAACTTAGTCAGACACAACACACACACACACACTCACCCGATAAGGGCAACTGGGATTCACAGAGACACTGCTCCGCCGATACCGGACTGAACTAGTTGGACTGAACACTGTCATACCATCACTGTTACACGGAGGGAAACAAACAATACAATAAAACTCAGTCATTCCAAAGCAGACATGAAAAACAAAATGACATACAGTTGCATTCACTCAAAGAGAATATCAATTTCACTGACCTGACACTTGTGATCATGGGGGCGCTGTTCGATCTACGAAGGGCCCCTCCTCCGCTCCCGATAGTTGCGCCTGCGCACTGGTCCACTTCCATTCGTTCCATTTGTTGAAATCCCCGGCCTCCAGCCTAGCAGCGCGAGCTGTCGGCCTAAGAGTGTTCACAGGCGTACGGTCCTAATCTAGCTCGGTGAAAGCCCGACCTGCAGGCCTCACACACAAAGCTTTCGATCCAATTCAGAGTCGCTAAAATCAGCGGGAAATGTACTTGGTGTCTTCCTTCTATCTCATTTTGTTAAATGAAGTCAGACTTTTGACTCCAGTTACTGCAAGCGACTATTCGTAGCTAGCTAGCAAGCTAACCTTTTAATAAAACACCCAGAAACCCAATTCATATGGTTGCACAAAGGCTAAACAAACAACGCATTGAAAAACAATAAACTAGCGAGATATATCCCTTACATCAAATGTTAACGTAAATTAGGTTAGCAGGCCAGCTGGAGACGTGACTTTTTAAGATTAGCTAGCTGGGTAGCTAGCAACTCCAACTGTTGGCTAGCAGCTAACCAGTCAGTCAGAATAAAACGGCACTGTCCTCAACAACAATATAACCTTTGGTTTTGGATCGTTGAAGTGGTGCATCCTCCGGTTAAGTTGTTAATTGCACAAATCTCCCAGCATTTGAACTATATCGAAATATAACTAATTGAAAGATTTTACAACATAGTCCTCCAACAACTAGAGGTAGTTCGTCATCTGTGATTACAGCGCCTCTCCTTGGCTAGATAGAATATTACGCGAAGGAGATTCATTGCAACATGAGAAGGCTGGAGTGCTGCATGAGGACATTGTCTACTCCTCTGACGAGAGGGAGGGAGATGTTCTGTGAATGAATACAGAGTTCAAAGATGTGTGAGGGTGTCAGATTAAGCAATGTGCAGTGTCAGAGGACATACAGTATTGTATGTAGACCAGATGAAAGGGAGGTTCATTAACCTACCCTCCTTATGGATTGGCCAATTATCACAGGACACTCCCCCTAAAATCCAGTCTTCGTTGGCTGGTGATCACACAAATAAAGTTAAACACAAACAATAAATAGACCACACTGTTCACGATAACTGTGATTATACTTTAAGACCCTGCCTTTTGTGAGTCAAAAGGGTCTGGTGGGGGTGATTTTAGGGTGGATCTGCCCTCTCTGCAAGCCAACTTCCCCCGGTCTGCCATGTGGAGAGCCCACGCTGGCTCCCGTCAGAGGAGTATGTGGGAATCATCTCAGATGCCATCAAGATGAGTAAGAAGGTGTGTCCGCCATTTCTTCCAGCTGCAGGGAGAGGGCATGGGGACCAAGATGGACGGGGCCGCGAGGATCATCGAAGTGTGGCCCCTCAACCTGCTGCAGCCGAGCAGCATGTCTGCAGCCTCCGTGGACGTGTGCAATCTCTTCCTGCTGCAGATGGCGTGTGCTCTCAACATGGCCAGCAGCTGGCGCCATGCAAGAATGAGGAAATTCCTGTGTGTGGAGGCAGAGTCCAGCGACCAAGGTTGGGTGGTTAAAGAGGAGACCTACCAGGAGCTGTTGAGGAAGCTGAAGATCAGGGCCTCCATCAAGATAGTGCCCTGGGACTCTGTGGTGCAGCTCTACGGACAGAAACAGACACAGGACCCAGAGCTGGAGGACCAGACAAAGCCGGCCCAGGCCCTTTCAGAGGACTTCCAGTCTGCAGTCAACAGGATGCTGATGGAGCACAGTGCTGAGGCTGCTGTCCGCTTCCTGTATTTACCACGCCCCCCTGCTCACTCCAGCCAATCACACACATCTCAGTCAGCTGGAAGCTGTGATTTATGGTTTAGGCCCAACCCTCTTGATTCAGGATCTCACCCCAGTCACATGCACTGAGCTTTGAGTGTGTCACTCTGTGTTTATAGGATCAAAATGTCATGTAATTAACTTCATCCTGAACATGATAGAAAGGGCAGTCTAAATGCTTACAATATGAGCTACTTTACATAACATACTTTTTAGTTAGAAAATAAACACACAGGCACACTACACAACGGGACCTATAAGTATAGTTCTGTTCCCTGGGCATGTAGTTTCACATTTTGTATTGTAACTCATTGACACATCCACTCATTTCTCAAATGAACACATTCAACACCTAGTCAGTCACAGTGGTACCTACCTACTTTCTGTAATATATTTATTTGTTAACTGTAATTTAATGGAGTACTTGTCTCATGCCTTTGTGTTGGTTGGGTAATAATATAAATACATTAATGCTGTGCCTGATATAGCAGATGTAGTTTTCATAAAAAAACTCCGCTCTGGAATTGACCGTGTGGCCTGAGAGTGACACTGATTCAGTGTGAGTGAATGTTACATGTCAGTAGATCAAATGATCTGTTCTGCGGCACAGGACCAAAGAAGAATCATATGATAGGTTGAATGGTGATGGAGGGAAAATGGATTCTGAAATACAGAAAGGGCAACATATGCTAACTAGCTATGGAAATTAGAATGTTGTGTTCCTTGTGTTCTTTTATTTGTTATTTGATGCTGGTACAATCGCATTCCATTGATCCGTTTTCCCAGTGTATTCCTCTTCAGATTGTGACCCAGTTTGGGTGAGCTCACGAGTGTCTTTTGACCAAATGATCTCTTAGGATTTTGGGTCACTCACCAAATGGTCGTGCTTGAAATGCTGCTTCTTCGGACTACTATGTGGTCCATGATGGAACATGAATTCAAACTTCCTGAAACCACTATGAAATACATTAGTGCCTAATGCTTGACAATATTGTCATAATACACCAGCATTAAGCCACTGGCAGGCAGACTAAATATGGATTGCTGATGTATTTAGTCTAATTTATAATGCATCACCCTTCTACCAAATGCTAAGGATCATGCCATTCATTTGTTACTTGGAAAAATGATTTCTATTTTTATGCTGTCTTGCTATATTTTTCTTATGTACAGATTTTGGAAACAGAATGTTACTGCAAGGAGTTTGGTATCTATGAAAACTATTTACTAATTTACAGGCATGTAGTTGGCACTATATGAAAGCTTACACATTTCACAACTTGTGGTGGGATGTTTGTGCTTAAGCAGAAATAGTTTCCTCTTTACAGTCCTATGAAGTTACTGTATATTTCTGACTCTGCTCAGAATCCATGTACTGTTCTCAGGTTGTGCCACAGTCTGTTCTCTAGAGTTTGTGGACTGATCAGTGAGTGCCAGACAGGCTGCTTGTGAGTTAATAAGGACTCTGTCCAAACAAATGACGCAATAGAAAATGTCAAAAACCAAAGTAATTACATTAAACATGCGTTTTTATAACATACTGTTTCCTTTACACATATGTTACTCAGTAACAACAACTTGAGTCATTTGTGAATGGGTTAGCAAAAGGCAATAAAACAAACAAAAGTAATTATCTTTCTATTTATTTCTAAGAAAATCGAGATCACAAAAATGTGACGGTTGATACCAAAAATTGTACTCTGTTAAAAGTCCAAATCAACCAGAACATGCATATGTTCAAGCATTCAGTTATGTTGTAGTCTATATCCCTAATAAGTATATAGCTAATATATGTACTGTAGAAGCCTGTTTGAGAGTCTCCCACAGATCATACTCTGCTGCACTCAGGCTATATAGTTCATGATGGATTTGGGGTCAGCTTGTTTACATCACATCAACATTACACAATCTCTTTCCTATAACCAATACCTTTCAATGGCAGTCAATGGAAAAACAGTAACATTGATCAATTAGTTCTCTACATATGAAGTAAAACTTCTCATATCAATTTCCAATATGACCTCTTTAAAGCACCACCAACGTTTCAGTAGCAACCTCCTTTGCACTCCTTAGTCCTCTTTGCTTGCCGAAAGTTCTGTCATTTCATCAATTTTCTTCTCCATGCTCTGTGCAAATTTCTCTGTCTGCTTCACACAGTAGGATGAAAGGCGTAGCCAATCAGGGAAGAAAATGGACAGAGCAATGTTCTGTGAGATGGCAAAGAGAGACCGAGATATTTACAATCACATAAAATAGTCTAATAATATATTCTGCATGGCTCATTTTTGGCTAAGGTAACAAAAACGTATAGAGTAGTTTGTTTTGAATATTTGAGTGGATAAGAGGAGTTCCTACTTGAAGAGCGTGAGAGACACAGCCGCTGGTGTAGCTAGAGTGACCCACTGTGTTCAGAGCTTCACGGGCAAAAGCACTGGCACTCTTCAACAACAGGTTGGGGGGCAAGTTGTGGGTCATGTTAGTGGACACCATAAAGGGAGCCACACACTAAAGGAGAGGAAATTAAGAAAGCACAAGCGATTGGAAGAAACACAAAGATGCAAGGAAGGATACTGTAACAGGAGTGCATGTGATACAAAATTCTTAAAGTATTTTACCTGAACTGTTATTCCCTGTGACTTGTACTCTGAATTCAGAGATCTGGAAAAATATGTCACAAAAATCTGCCAAGAAAAGAATGGATAACATGGATCCTCTGTAGCTGTTATAGAGCATGTCACTGACAACACCAGGATAGTGGGTTTGATTCCCGGACCATCCGTATGTAAAATGTATGCATGCATGTAAGTCGCTTTGGACAAAAGCATCTGCTGAATGCCATATACAGTTATATATGGCATATACAGAAGTCAGACGTTTATATACACCTTAGCCAAATACATTTAAACTCAATTTTTTCACAATTCCTGACATTTAATCATAGGAATAATTCCCTGTCTTAGGTCAGTTAGGATCACCACTTTATCTTAAGAATGTGAAATGTCAGAATAATAGTAGAGAGATTGATTATTTCAGCTTTTATTTCTTTCATCACATTCCCAGCGGGTCAGAAATTTGCATACACCCAATTAGTATTTGGTAACATTGCCTTTAAATTGTTTAACTTGGGTCAAACGTTTCGGGTAGCCTTCCACAAGCTTCCCACAATAAGTTGGGTGAATTTCAGCCCATTCCTCCTG
Source organism: Oncorhynchus keta (assembly GCF_023373465.1). Taxonomy (NCBI): domain Eukaryota; kingdom Metazoa; phylum Chordata; class Actinopteri; order Salmoniformes; family Salmonidae; genus Oncorhynchus; species Oncorhynchus keta. The sequence goes on along the minus strand of NC_068431.1, from coordinate 36,243,793 downwards.
ACAGAGCTGGTGTAACTGACTCAGGTTTGTAGGCATCCTTGCTCACACACACTTTTTCAGTTCTGCCCACAAATTTTCTATCGGATGAGGTCAGGGCTTTGTGATGGCCACTCCAATACCTTGACTTTGTTGTCCTCAAGCCATTTTGCCACAACTTCGGAAGTATGCTTGGCGTCATTGTCCATTTGGAAGACGCATTTACGACCAAGCTTCAACTTCCTGACTGATGTCTTGAGATGTTGCTTCAATATATCCACATAATTTTCTGCCTCATGAAGCCATCTATTTTGTGAAGTGCACCAGTTCCTCCTGCAGCAAAGCACCCCCACAACATGATGCTGCCACCCCCGTACTTCACGTTTAGGATGGTGTTCTTTGGCTTGCAAGACTCCCCCTTTTTCCTCCAAACATAAAAATGGTCATTATGACTAAACAGTTCTATTTTTGTTTCATCAGACCAGAGGACATTTCTCTAAAAAGTACAATCTTTGTCCCCATGTGCAGTTGCAAACCGTAGTATGGCTTTTTTTATGGCGGTTTTTCGAGCAGTTGCTTCTTCCTTGCTGAGCGGCCTTTCAGGTTATGTTGATATAGGACTCGTTTTACTGTGGATATAGATATTTTTGTACCTGTTTCCTCCAGCATCTTCACAAGGTCCTTTGCTATTGTTCTGGGATTGATTGCACTTTTCGCACCAAAGTAGGTTCATCTCTAGGAGACAGAAAACGTCTCCTTCCTGAGCGGTATGACGGCTGTGTGGTCCCATGGTGTTTATACTTGCGTATTATTGTTTGTACAGATGAACGTGGTACCTTCAGGCGTTTGGAAATTGCTCCCAAGGATGAACCAGACTTGTGGAGGTCTACAATTTCTTTTCTGAATTCTTGGCTGATTTCTTTTGATTTTCCCATGATGTCAATCAAAGAGGCACTGAGTTTGAAGGTAGGCCTTGAAATACATCCACAGGTACACCTCCAATTGACTCAAATTATGTCAATTAGCCTATCAGAAGCTTCTAAAGCCAGGACATCATTTTCTGAAATTTTCCAAGCTGTTTAAAGGCACAGTCAACTTAGTGTATGTAAACTTCTGACCCACTGGAATTGTGATACAGTGAATTATAAGTAAAATAATGAATAATAACAATTAATAATGAATAATTAACAAGAAATTTGTGGAGTGGTTGAAAAACAAGTTTTAATGACTCTAACCTAAGTGTATGTAAACTTCTGTCTTCAACTGTATATACACTGAACAAAAATATAATCGCAACATGTAAAGTGTTGGTCCCATGGTTCATGAGCTGAAATAAAAGATCACAGACATTTTCCATACGCACAAAATGCTTATTACTCTCAAATTCTGTGCACATATTAGTTTACATCCCTGTTAGTGAGCATTTCTCCTTTGCCAAGATTTTCCATCCACCTGACAGGTGTGGCATATCAGGAAGCTAATTAAACAGCATGATCATTACACAGGTGCACCTTGTGCCTGGGCCAATAAAAGGCCACTCTAAAATGTGCAGTTTTGTCACACAACACAATGCCACAGATGTCTCAAGTTGAGGCAGTGTGCATTTGGCATGCTAACTGCAGAAATGTCCACCAAAGCTGTTGCCAGAGAATTGAATGTTAATTTCCGTGAGAGGAATTACGTATTCACCTGATTTGTTTGATTTTAATAGTTAACAATATATACTAAACAACAGTAAGACATTTCTGTCCTACTAATGCTGTGTTTTTATGGTTACTCTAGCTTCCTGTAGCTAGTCTGAGTGTCGAGGACATGGGCTTTTACTATAGATAGCTTGAGCTGAAAATTGATTGGTGATGAAAACTAAACAGCCACATTCCATTATATGATTAGTGGTGCATGTGAGACATATGTCTCTTGGCTGACAGCCTGCATTCCATAGATAAGATGTGGTGTGTGTGACTTGAGATAGAGATAACTTGGAGGAGTAGAACAAATATCAGGTGCAGATAACCAGATGAACCCAAGATGTCTTATGGTGCCCCCAATCTGCATGGGAGGTGTGGAACCAGCATTCTTAGTGTCAGCTATAACCAGCGTTCTTAGTGTCAGCTATAACCAGCGTTCTTAGTGTCAGCTATAACCAGCGTTCTTAGTGTCGGCTGTAACCAGCATTCTTAGTGTCAGCTATAACAAGCATTCTTAGTGTCAGCTATAACCAGCATTCTTAGTGTCAGCTATAACCAGCATTCTTAGTGTCAGCTATATAAGAAACAGCATTTTTTGTAAAGGTTAGACTCTTAGTCCAACACTTGCGTGATCGTTGGAGGGGGGAGTTTTTTTTAAATGAAGGAGTATTTCTGTCTGTAATAAAGTCCTTTTGTGGGGAAAAACTCATTCTGACTGGTAGGCCTATACCCTCCCAGGCCCACCGATGGCTGCACCCCTGCCAAGTCTTGTGAAATTCATAGATTAGAGCCTAATGAATTTATTTAAATTGACTGATATCCTTATATGAACTGTAACTCAGTAAAAGTGTTGCTTGTAGCGTTTATATTTTTGTTCAGTGTATGTACATGAGGTTGAGCGTGTATGTGTGTGATACATTGTGTATGCTTGAGTGAGAGAAAGTTAAGTGAAAGGGAGTGGCACCTTGGTGGCGGAGTAGAGAGACAGCATGGGTTGTGGTTGAGCACCTGCCTCTGAAGACATGTTGATGATCAGACCGTTCCCTCTGGGAAAGACAGGACAGGTAAATAAAGGGGCAATTCCATAGATTGAAATCATTAATAAGATTCACGTTTCATTGACATCACCATGATGCATATGTACCTTGAAACCATGCGTGGGAGAACCAGTCTAGTCATCTGAGGAATGATAACGCCATCAGTACCATCACCAACATCTCCATAATCACCAGAATCCTCTTTCACCCCCATCACCATCATCATCCGCATCATGATCATGTTCAACAACACCAATGTTAATCTCCTAAATGTTAGCATTATATTTTTCACATAATGACCAAATATTAAAAGCTATGACTTTGTATGAGCCATACACTAGTTTAGAAACATAAACCAAGACATGGACCATGCATAGAACTTCACAGAGGGAGTCTATAAGTCCTGACAGATCATCTCACCTGGGTGACAGAGAGGATGTTACAGTTGATCACCTGGGTGATTCTCTGTGTTAGGGAGGAATGAAAACACAAATTAACTCAACTATTAACTGAAGTTTTAAATCAAACCATAGTACATTATTACCTTGTTAGAATCAAAATGGCACCCAAAACATGATATATACAGTTGAGGTCGGAAGTTTACATACACCTTAGCCAAAAAAATTAAAACTTTGTTTTTCCACAATTCCTGACATTTAATCCTAGTAAAAATTCCCTGTCTGAGATCAGTTAGGATCACCACTTTATTTTAAGAATGTGAAATGTCCGAATAATAGTAGAGAGTGTCAGGGAATTCCTCCTCTTCTTCCGGAGAGGCGAAAAGGATCAGAGGACCAATATGCGGCGTGGTAAGTGTCCATGGTTCTTTTAATACGTAAATGTACACATGAACACTACAAAACAATAAACATGGAAAACCTAAACAGTCCTATCTGGTGCAGAGACAGGAACAATCACCCACAAACACACAGTGAAACACAGGCTACCTAAGTATGATTCTCAATCAGAGACAACTAATGACACCTGCCTCTGATTGAGAACCATACTAGGCTGAAACATAGAAATACCCCAAAACATAGAAAAACAAACAGACTGCCCACCCAACTCACGCCCTGACCATACTAAAATAAATACAAAACAAAGGAAATAAAGGTCAGAACGTGACAGAGAGAATGATTTATTTCAACTTTTATTTCTTTCATCACATTCCCAGTGGGTCAAAAGTTTACATACACTCAATTAGTATTTGGTAGCATTGCCTTTAAATTGTTTAACTTGGGTCAAACGTTTTAGGTAGCCTTCCACAAGCTTCCCACAATAAGTTGGGTGAATTTTGGCCCATTCCTCCTGACAGAGCTGGTGTAACCGAGTCAGGTTTGTAGGCCTCCTTGCTCACACACACTTTCAGGTCTGCCCAAAAATGTTCTATAGGATGAGGTCAGGGCTTTGTGATGGCCATTCCAATACCTTGACTTTGTTGTCCTTAAGCCATTTTGCCACAACCTCAGAAGTATGCTTGGGGCCATTGTCCATTTGGAAGACCCTTTTGCGACCAAGCTTTAACTTCCTGACTGATGTCTTGAGATGTTGCTTCAATACATTCACATAATTTTCCTGCCTCCTGATGCCATCTATTTTGTGAAGTGCACCAGTCCCTCCTGCAGCAAAGCACCCCCACAACATGATGCTGCCACCACCATGCTTCATGATTGGGATGGTGTTCTTCGGCTTGCAAGCATCTCTCCTTTTTCCTCCAAACAGAACAATGGTCATTATGGCCAAACAGTTCTATTTTTGTTTCATCGGACCAGAGGACCTTTCTCCAAAAAGTACGATCTTTGTCCCCATGTGCAGTTGCAAACTGTAGTCTGGCTTTTTTATGGCGGTTTTGGAGCAGTGGCTTCTTCCTTGCTGAGTGGCCTTTCAGGTTATGTCGATATAGGACTATGGATATAGATACTTTTGTACCTGTTTCCTCCAGCATCTTCACAAGGTCCTTTGCTGTTGACCTTGAATTGATTTGCACTGTTCGCACCAAAGTACGTTAATCTCTAGGAGACAGAAAGAATCTTCTTCCTGAGCGGTATGACGGCTGTGTGGTCCCATGGTGTTTCTACTCGCGTACTATTGTTTGTACAGATGAACGTGGTATCTTCAGGCGTTTGGAAATTGCTCCCAAGGATGAACCAGACTTGTGGGGGTCTACAATTATTTTTATGATGTCTTGGCTGATTTCTTTTGATTTTCCCATGATGTCAAGCAAAGAGGCACTGAGTTTGAAGGAAATACATCCACAGGTACACCTCCAATTGACTCAAATGATGCTAATTAGCCTATCAGAAGCTTCTAAAGCCGTGACATTGTTTTCAGGAATTTTCCAAGCTGTTTAAAGGCACAGTCAACTTAGTGTATGTAAACATCTGACCCACTGGAATTGTGATACAGTGAATTATAAGTGAAATAATCTGTCTGTAAACAATTGTTGGAAAATGTACTTATCAAGCACAAAGTAGATATCCTAACCGACTTACCAAAACTATAGTTTGTTAAACAGGAAATTTGTGGAGTGGTTGAAAAACGAGTTTTAATGACTCCAACCCAAGTGTGTGTAAACGTCCGACTTCAACTGTATACATAGACCATTAATGTGAGTGGGGGGTGAATCTTACCTGCTCAGGGTTGGGAATGTCCAGGAAATGTACCAACTTGTCAGAATAGTTCATGCCTACATTGTTAACTGTAAATGAGGAGTGTCAGAATATATTTCTATGTAATTGATTATTACATTTCACTACTAACATCCATTGAAAGAGAGAAAAGCTACAGTGTCTTGAGAAAGTATTCAAACCCCTTGATTTTTCATTTTTTTTGTTGTGTTACAGCCTGAATTTAAAATGTATTAAATTGAGATGTGTTGTCACTGGCCTACACACAACACCCCATAACGTCAAAGTGGAATTATGTTTTTAGAAATGTTCACAAATTCATTAAAAATGAAAATCTGAAATGTCTCAAGTCAATAAGTATTCAACCCCTTTGTAATGACAAGCCTAAATAAGTTCAGGAGTAAGAATGTGCTTAACAAGACATAATAGGTTGCACGGGCTCTGTGTGAAATAATAGTGTTTAACATGATTTTGAATGACTACCTCATCCCTATACCCCACAAATACAATTATCTGTATGTTCCCTCAGTTGAGCAGTGAATTTAGAACAACAGATTCAACCACAAAGACCGGGGAGCTTTTCATAATGACTCGCAAAGAAGGCCACCTATTGGTAGATGGGTGATATTTAAACAAAAAAAGCAGACACTGTATATCCCTTAGAGGATGGTGAAGTTATTAATTACACTTTATATGGTGTATCAATACATCCAGTCACTACAAAAATACAGACGTCCTTCCTAACTCGGTTGCTGGAGACAAAGGAAACAGCTCAGAGATTTCACTATGAGGCCAATGGTGACTTTAAAACAAGTTACAGAGTTTAAGGAGCTGTGATAGGAGAAAACTGAGGATGGATCAACAACATTGTACTTTTTCCACAATACTAACCTAAATCAGAGTGAAAAGAAGGAAGCCTGTACAGAATAAAAATATTACAAAGCATGCATCCTGTTTGCAATAAGGCACTAAAATAAAACTGCAAAACCAGTGGCAAAGAAATTAACTTTTTGTCCTTAATACAAAGTGTTGTTTGGGGTAAATCCAACATAACACAACACTCAGTACCACTATTCATATTTTCAAGCATCATGGTGGCTGCATCATGTTATGGGTATGCTTATCATTGGCAAACCTGGTTCAGTCTGCTTTCCAACAGACACTGGGAGACAAATCCACCTTTCAGCAGGACAATAACCTCAAACACAAGGATAAATATACACTGGAGTTGTTTACCAAGACGACATTGAATATTCCTGAGTGGCATAGTTACGGTTTTGACTTAAATCAGCTTGAAAATCTATGGCAAGACTTACATTTACATTTACATTTAAGTCATTTAGCAGACGCTCTTATCCAGAGCGACTTACAAATTGAAAATGGCTGTCTAGCAATGACCAACAATCAACTTGACAGAGCTTGAAGAATTTAAAAAATAATGTGCAAATATTTTACAATCCAGGTGAGCAAAGCTCTTAGAGACTTTACCCAGAAAAACTAACTGTTATAATCACTGCCAATGGTGATTCTAACATGTATTGACTCAGGGGTGTGAATACTTATGTAAATGAGATATTTCTGTATTTTATTTTCAATACATTTGCAAACATGTCTAAAAACATGTTTTCACTTTGTCATAATGGGGTATTGTGTTTTTTCAAATCAATTTTGAATTCAGGCTGTAACACAACACAATGTGGGGGTATGAATACTTTCTGAAGGCACTGTATGTTGACGGTAATAAGAGCACATTCTACATTTAATTGCAGACTAGCTTTAGTTCCTTTCTCATTTCCTGATTGTCGTCCCCTTTTTGACTCCTTGTTCTCTTCCTCCTATATATCATTGCCATAGGTTCCCTACCCAGGATGCCTATGTCCAGGTCCCGTAGTGCCTCAGCTATAGCAGGGTAGATGTCATGGCCCTCTGTGAAGTCTGTCTGGATGATCTGGGTCTGGCGTCCATGTTGGCTCTCTGGAACAAACATATTGACATACAATTTCATATAAAGGGACAATTAAATTTGCATATTGATCTTTTGTACCTCAACTCTTCATTTAGCTATGTTTTTCAATCTCTGCCCTTCACTCACCAATCTCCTTGGCGACAATGTGGAGTTTATCTTTTGATCGGCTGACCAGTACAATGTCCAGACCTCTTCTGGCCAACTGTAGTGTCCAGGAAGAAAGGCAACTGTTACGTGAGAAAACACTCATTTTACAAAGCACTTGAATTACATGCTTATGCATGCTTCAATCTCGTCTGTACACAGGCGAGAATCAGTAAAGACTCACCTCATTTGCGTAAGCTTTGCCAATCCCTGCGGTAGCCCCTGTGACAACTGTAGAAAGGAGATCATGGTCAGAATTAGTTAGTCCGCAGACTTCCATAATTACATATTACTACTATTGTTGTGTCTCCTCATCCTCTGCAGTGAGAGGTCTCTGAGAGAGGTCAGGTCGGACTTTGGGTATGACTGCAGGATGGAGGAACATTTAAGGATCTCTCTCTTCCTTTCTTTCACAATGCTGGCAGGAATGCTGCTATCCTGGTCTGCTCGGTGGAAGCATACTATCCTTTGTCATCAGATACTTGTAAAATTGTTTTATAGTGGCCTTTGTCAAGCACTGGCAACAACTTTTCTCCAACTGCTGCCATAAATTTAAAAAGATGTGCTGCAATAACCAACAGGAAAGTTAAGTTTCCAAATGAGACTGAAGTGGACCAGTGCCCACACAAATCCTGTTCCACCTAACAGCAGATATCATCTTGTGCACAGGGCAAAATAGTGAGCTGTAAAGTGGAATGTGACCTGCCTCTCTCAGTCTTCCATTGAACAGGGCTAGGGTAAGGTGCACAGGGGAAACATGATACACTCCAGGTGGGTTCCACCAACATGGTTTAAATTAATCTAGGTTTTGTTTTTTGTATGATTTATTATTGTCATTACTTAACGTTAATGACCCATTTATTATTTGTCCGCTAACCGCCTATTGTCGGAGCTGATGGAGAAATGTAGGAACATACTGGAGGATATAAAGACAGACAACACGACTGTCCAAAAGGAGGAAGACGCCTGGGCCATTTTATGCGACAAATGTAATGGATCGGCACGGATTAAAGAGAAGAGGGACCCAAATTGGATGAAAGCGTGCTGGAAAACAATTAAATTAGAAAGCCAAAAAGGATGCGGCAGAGGAGAGGCGGGGGCTATTTCAGACCGGAGGGGGGCCTCCGTCCAATGGAATTGATCCTCTCTCCCAGAAGATATGCGAGATGATTCCTCAGCAGTTTGCCCCTCTCCATAACCCCTATGATGACGATGGACAACTTGACCCACCAATATTTAGTAAGCATAAATAACTATAGCAATGCCTATAATGCATGTTAAAACTAACGTTAACACTACTTCACTACAATGTTACCGTTGTCAGGCCCGTTACAGCATGTTGCATAACATCATCATTCGTACCAAGGCTGGGCATATCATAAACCCCAATTCAATTGTTGTACAACATGGGCACGTAAATAGCCTACTCATGAGTTAATTAATCAGAAAACTCAACAGGTCTCTAATTATTCTCTGAGGAACTCGTTTTGGTCTCTCCGCAGTACACATGTTGTCATTTAATCAGTTAAACCACCTCAAGTGGCAGTTTAGAATTAATCTCCAATCTAAATGTATATAATCTTTTAAATTAATTTAGCAACAGGTTTACAATTCATCTAGGTTTAAAGTGAAAACTAAACGTAGATTATAGGAATTATGTAATTTAACTAGGATTAATTTAAAACTAGGTTTAACATTTGGTGCAACAAGATTAATAGATAAACCTTGATTTAACCCAGTTTAAGAGTTAATCCATGTTGGTTTAACCCACCCTCAGTCTACTGTAGTAATTTGTTTTTATCTTGTAGAGAATGTCTAAAGAATCATGTAAAATAGCCATCACTATGACTAAAAAGAGAATGCATTTATTTTCATAAATAAACAAATATCAGTCTACTGTAAAAATAGCTTCCTTTACATAACATGTAGCCTGCCTTACCTGCCCATTGTCCATATGCCTTTAAATCAGTTTGCCAAACTTTTGACAGCACATACACTCTGAATCCACACCAGCAAATCCAGGACCATTTCAGCATGTAATACAGCACTGTGAAGCCACCTATGAACACCAATCCCCTCACAAGCATCGAGTCTGATACAGTATCCATGTCTGGGCAAATTTCACTCACACTTCAGCAGACAGTTCTTCAAAAATATGAACTTTGGCTGGTTTTAAATTAGAAATAAACATGGTTACTTAGACATAAAACGTGCAACGCTCCGCCCAAGAATCTTGATCTAATCGGCGCATTGGTCGGGAATATTTCCTGGTGCGTCATCTCAGCAAATCAATAGGCAAAAGCAGTATGACGCTTTTCCGCACGGTAAAGTGACTCAAGTAAGAATGAAGGTCACCCAGTAAAATATTACTTCAGTCTAAAAGTCTAAAAACACTTAGTTTTAAATATACTTAAGTATCAAAAGTAAATGTAACTGCAAAAATATACTTAAGTATTAAAAGTAAAGGATAAATAATTTCAAATTCCTTATTTTAAGTAAACCAAACGATTTTCTTGTTTTCTTGACTTTATTGATTTGTTTTAACACTCCAACAATCAGACAATAAATGTATGTTACCAATTGAAATACATCTATTGCAGGATAAATCAATGTTAAAGTTTACATAGCTGGCCATATATGGATGTTAAAATGTACTTTATGGGTTGGTTATGTGGCTTTTTCTAATCCATTGCTTTCTACTACATACATATACGATTAAATTATATGTTTACATTAAAAACCAAAGTCTATCAGAATTCCAGTCATTCCAATAAATGTTATACCCCTTGACCTTCAAGAATAGGACTTGGAAATATGGAAGTATAGATTAGCCAAATTGTTTTACCTGAGCATGACCCCAAAACTAAGGACTTAATAGCCAGCCCTACTCTGTTGTTTATGATTTTGTTGTCATGGAGGACTGATTGGGCTCATTGATTTGAGTTGAAAAATAAGTGCTGTGGGTGTGCAAAGCTTTCATCAAGGCAAAGGGTGGCTACTTTGAAGAATCTAAAATATATTTTGATTTGTTTTAACACTTTTTTTGGTTACTACATGATTCCGTATGTGTTATTTCATAGTTAAGATGTCTCTTCACTATTATTCTACAATGTAGAAAATTGTAAAAATAAAGAAAAGCCCTTGAATGAGTAGGTGTTCTAAAACTTTTGACCGGTAATGTATATATAATTTATAAATCCAAAAATAGATGTAGCAATTAGATTGCCAATTTAAGTCTATCAAAAGTGTGCAAGTTTGAGAATATGTCCATTAAGCCTATGGATATTTTTTTTTATCAGCATGAATTAGGTTGAGCAATAAAAGCCCGGTTTTTATTCCATAGGCTTGGATCCGCACTATGCAGCTGTTGCAAGAGCGCATTTTTCACTGGCTGTCCACTGGTTTCAAAAACAATGATTCATTGGCAGCTTAAACTTCTTGAATTCAAACATTATTGGGTTCAAATACACATTTAGATTTGTGAAGAACCATCCACAACAACCACACTCCGTAAGGCGCAAATAGCTAAATGAGAGAGCAGCAGTGTGATTCACATCAATGCGCTAACGTTAAGTCATGTTCAAAAAGTTCACAATTTTACCAATTGTAGGTGAGAGCAGAACTACTTTGAAATAGTTTTGACTGTGTTTAAAACTTGGGAACATACAACATGGGCTCTTTCACATCGTCTACACATGTGGCATTGCAGTCTTATCAATACAGTGTAACAAGCAATCAGTTATCTGTAAGTTGCGTGGCTCCATTGTAGAGGCTGTGCTTGTTATGTACTTTGTATCACTTGCTTGTCCTATGCAGATAAATGACCAAACGCTATACTGACAGATTAACTCATTGTGTGTGGTGATGTTTAAAAACATCATGTTTATGTTATGCTTACAGATAAGCTAAAAATGTGCGTGAGTAAGTGTTCAGCATCATAATTGAGAGTGTGACGTCTGCTGCTCAGTAATGTACATCCATCCCTGTGATAGCTTTAGGGTTTATTCACTGTACAAACTGTGTGCTTCCCCTCCATGCAATCTCCATAGTTTTATAATAACCGCCATAATCTTTAGTTTATGATAAGGTAATACACTTGTAGGCCTACTAATATCATTGAGATGTTTCATCTGATTAAAACATGGATACCCTCTGCCCCCTGCAAAAGGTTGACATGAAACATTTGTTAGGCACTATATTTGAAAAAAGAACGTTTGCACTCGGGTAAAGGTTAATGAAGAAGAATGAATAGGTAAAGGCTATTCAAGTTTTGGCAATGCTACCACTGGAGCCTATAGGTGCATGTTAGTGGAGCAGTTCATGTTGAGCGAGAGAATTTGATAGAATCTGATTGTACTGCCAGTCCCTGTCCCTCAAACAATCAGATGTCAATCCTATGGTTTGGATAGATAGGGGTTTTACATAACATTCCAAGTGTTGTTGCAGTATGGAGTATGTATAAATGTATGGAAATAATGGAAGCTCTGTTCAGTCAAATGAATACAGTACAGCACAATGCTATGTAGGCCTATTACTATAAGAAAAGTGAGATCATTATGACTGTCAAAGATAAAAGTAAAAAATAAAGTCAATATAAAAATAAACAGTTATGGAGGGAGAGTCGCTCTGAATTGGAGTCAAGTTAGATGACTGAATGTAATGTAAATGTTGAGCGGCTTCACTGCAGGTAGATTGTGTGTTTTAATATTCACCAAAAACTAAAAATCGAAACATCTGACCATATATGCTATATAACACTAGAGGGAGCCAGCAGAATTGCCTTTACTGGCACCTCAGTCTAGAAGTAGCCAACAGAGACTGATAGGGAGCCTACTGGCATCTCAAGCTTTTAAGGTGCCAGTAGTTGAGGTGTCAGATATTGTCACAGTTGGGGTATCTTAATTTGATCACTCTGTTATCACTATGATTTTTTTCTGAGCTTAAGGAAATTCAAATGAGCCTCGTGATTTACGTGAAAACCTGCAGACCTCTCTCTCGATCGAACGCTATAGTATCAGACATAATTAAAGATCCTACTATTGTAGGTCCTACTACTGCGACATTCAAATGTACAAAAATGTATTTGAAATGCAGCAATACACATCAACAACCATCATTTTATATAGCTTAACACACAGTGGTGTGAAGTAACTTAAGTAAAAAATATTTTGAAGTACTACTTCGTTTGAGGGTGTCTGTAATTCACTTTACTATTTATATTTTTGGCAGCCTTTACTTTTACTCCACTACACTGCATTTTCCCTAGCACCCAAAAGTAGGCCTACAAGTTACATGTTGAATGTTCAGAAAGGACAGTAATATGGTCTAATTCACTCACCTGGCAGACTCAGTAAACACAAATATTGCATTTGTAAATGATGTCTGAGTGTTGTAGTGTGCTCCTGATGTCCATAAATGCAATTTGAATTTTTAAAAAATGGCCCTTTGGTTTGCTTAATTAATATAAAGGAATTTCGTGTATAGCATTTACTTTTACTTTTGACTTTTTCCACCACTACATTTAAAACCAGAGTACATTTAAAACCAGATCTTTTTTTACTTTTACTCAAGTAGTATTTTACTGGGTGACTCACTTCTGTTTTATATCAGGTAACGTTACTTTTACTCATGTGTGACAATTGATTACTTTCTCCACCACTGATAACACACAATATATATATTGATCTCCACAACATACAAGTGTATTCAAAATACAGCCATAGGCTACACCTAAATTATAACTTACTGTAGTCTATGAAAACTGATTTCCCATTGGAAATTATTTGACAGTAATCAAATATTCCTGCTGCAGGATTATTTTACTCCTGCAACGAAACTGGTCAAATTAAGATCCTACATCTGTATGTGATGCACTGTACACAAAATACACTACAGTTCAAAAGTTTGGGGTCACATAGATATGTCATTGTTTAAGGAAAATCACATTTGTCCATTAAAATTAAATTGATCAGAAATACAGTGGACATTGTTAATGTTGTAAATGACCATTACTGGATACAGCTGATTTATGGAATATCTACATAAGGATACAGAGGCCCATTATCAGCAACCATCACTCCGTGTTCCAATAGCACAATGTGTTAGCTAATCGAAGTTTAATTTTAAAAGGCTAATTAATCATAATGCAACTGTTAGTGCAGCTGAAAACTGTTCTGGTTAAATAGGCAATAAAACTGTCCTTTAGACTAGTTGAGTATATGGAGCATCAGCATTTTGGGGTTTGATTACAGGCTCAAAATGGCCAGAAACAAAATAACTTTTCTGAAACTCGTCAGTCTATTCTTGTTCTGCATAGAAGGCCAGTATCCCGGAGTTGCCTCTTCACTGTTGACATTGAGACTGGTGTTTTGCGGGCACTAATGAATCTGCCAGTTGAGGACTTGCGAGGTGTCTGTTTCTCAAACTAGACACTAACGTACTTGTCCTCTTGCTCAGTTGTGCACTGGGGCCTCCCACTCCTCTTTATATTCTGGTTAGAGACAGCTTGCACCGTTCTGTGAAGGGAGCAGTACACAGCGCTGTATGAGATCTTCTGTTTCTTGGCAATTTCTGGCATGGAATAGCCTTCATTTCTCAGAACAAGAATAAATCAAATCAAAATCAAATTTATTTATATAGCCCTTCGTACATCAGCTGATCTCAAAGTGCTGTACAGAAACCCAGCCTAAAACCCCAAACAGCAAGCAATGCAGGTGTAGAAGCACAGTGGCTAGGAAAAACTCCCTAGAAAGGCCAAAACCTAGGAAGAAACCTAGAGAGGAACCAGGCTATGTGGGGTGGCCAGTCCTCTTCTGGCTGTGCCGGGTGGAGATTATAACAGAACATGGCCAAGATGTTCAAATGTTCCTAAATGACCAGCATGGTCAAATAATAGTAAGGCAGAACAGTTGAAACTGGAGCAGCAGCATGGCCAGGTGGACCGGGGACAGCAAGGAGTCATCATGTCAGGTAGTCCTGGGGCACGGTCCTAGGACTCAGGTCCTCCGAGAGAAAGAAAGAGAGAATTAGAGAGAGCATATGTGGGGTGGCCCGTCCTCTTCTGGCTGTGCCGGGTGGAGATAACAGAACATGGCCAAGATGTTCAAATGTTCCTAAATGACCAGCATGGTCGAATAATAGTAAGGCAGAACAGTTGAAACTGGAACAGCAGCATGGCCAGGTGGACTGGGGACAGCAAGGAGTCATCATGTCAGGTAGTCCTGGGGCATGGTCCTAGGGCTCAGGTCAGTTGAAACTGGAGCAGCAGCATGGCCAGGTGGACTGGGTACAGCAAGGAGTAATCATGTCAGGTAGTCCTGGGGCATGGTCCTAGGGCTCAGGTCCTCCGAGAGAGAGAAAGAAGGAGAGAATTAGAGAACGCACACTTAGATTCACACAGGACACCGAATAGGACAGGAGAAGTACTCCAGATATAACAAACTGACCCTAGCCCCCCGACAAACTACTGCAGCATAAATACTGGAGGCTGAGACAGGAGGGGACAGGAGACACTGTGGCCCCATCCGAGGACACCCCCGGACAGGGCCAAACAGGAAGGATATAACCCCACCCACTTTGCCAAAGCACAGCCCCCACACCACTAGACTGAAGTTTCAGACAAAAGTTGTTTCTGGTCATCTTTAGCCTGTAATCAAACCCACAAATGCTGATGCTCCAGACACTCAACTAGTCTAAAGGAGACTGGTTTTATTGCTTCTTTAATCAAGTTTTCAGCTGTGCCAACATAATTGCAAAAGGGGTTTCGAATGATCAATTAGCCTTTTAAAAAGGGAAAACTTGGATTAGCTAACACGAAGTGCCATTGGAAAACAGGAGTGATGGTTGCTGATGGGCCTCTGTACGCCTACGTAGATATTCCATTAAAAATCAGCTATGTCCAGCTACAATAGTCATTTACAACATTAACAATGTCTACACTGTATTTCTGATCAATTTGATGTTAATTTAATGGACAAAAATTTTGCTTTTCTTTCAGTAACAAGGAAATTTCTAACTGACCCCCAACTTTTGAAAAAGTGTGAATATATATATATATATATATATATATATATATATATATATCCCTGTTACGAATCCCTTTTGGCCTGACAGTCTAGGGGGGTAATGAGACCCGTGACACAACTCATGCAAATTATAATAGTGACAATGTAAAAGTGTGAACAAAATAACCACGACAACTGAAATCTACCGTCAAACTCAGGGTTTATTAATAAACACACGGGGGGAGCAGGAAAAGGGGCTGAGCTGGACCCAAGGAAAGAAACAAGTATTCAAAAACACCCCTAAGCTAGACTACTTTAACAGCTAACTAACCAAAATACAGTGGGTGGTCCGCCCAGTTCTAACTAGTGTATTTAACAAAGTTTACCTACGGGTAGTGTATGCCCATGGGCGACTTGTCTTGGTTTCCCTTTTTCCCACCAGCAAACAAACACCATAACCAAAAACAATACTCACAGGTGAGGACAAAGTGCTATGGAGCTGCTCAAACAAAAGAGAGGTTAATACACAAAGAGAGGTTAATACACAAAGAGAGGTTAATACACAAAGAGAGGTTAATACACAAAGAGAGGTTAATACACAAAGAGAGGTTAATACACAAAGAGAGGTTAATACACAAAGAGAGAGTAACACAGAGACCTACAGACATGTCATTTACAGAGAGATTGAGCTCTAGAGCAAACAACTGACAGGGTTTTTAAACCAAGAGAAAGGAACTGTGATAGGGTAGGAAACAGGAGGAGGTGTGTCTTCTGATTGATGATTGGATTGGTGACTGATTGGGGAGTGATGATTTTCACCTGTGAGGGGAGAAGGAGAGAAAAGAACACAGGATACACACACACACACACACACACACACACACACACAGGATACTGGTATCCGTAACAGTCCCCATAGAGGAAGAGGCAACTACGCTTTTAAAACTCCATGGAAAGAGCAAATGGCACTTTTACAATTCATGTTCAGAGGGTTAAATAAGGAACGTGATATGTAATAGAAACCAGGTGTGTGTGGAATACAGACAAAACAAAACGAAACTGAAACATGGATCGATGGTGACTTGAAAGCCGGTGACGTTGAACGCGAACACCACCCGAACAAGGAAAAGGGCCGACTTCGGCGGAAGTCATGACAGGGGTGTAGATAACAGTTTGCCATTTTAAAGCAAGTTTGCTATAATTCTGAACATTTTGCCATTGGGCTGAGAGAAGATTTAGCAATGTTATATGTCATGGAATTGTACTTATTTTTCCATGGGGTGTAGAGATAAATGTGCAGTTTCACAGCTAATTTCCTGCAATTCTACACATTTTGCCATATGATGGAGGCAAATGTTTGCAGTTTTTAATATAATAAGTGAGGATCATTGGGCACCACCCCGCTTGGTAATTCGACCATGCTTACTACCAGTTTAGATAGCTGGCTGCTAGACTAATTTACCAATCCAAAATAAAATATCTGACATGGGCTAATTGAACGAGTTCTAATGCACCTTGTGTATTCTATTATTCTAACTCTCAACAGTAAGCTGAGACCCCGACTGAGTTCCTACAAAAATGTATAATAATAATACATTGACATTTTTAGTTGTTGTGAAATTGCCCCGGGCCGCCAGTTGTCCATCCCTGTTCGAAGTGAAAGTGAAAATTGAATGGTCACATCAAGTAACTTTCGGTTTAAGTCCTGGATTTCCCCTTGTTTTGTGAGATGAAAAACAAAAGAACACATTGTTCTGTCACAGTGGATTTAGGCAGAGAAAGGAAGAGGAGCTGACGTTTTTTTCCCGTTGGGACTTATGATTAAAAGGTAAACGAAAAATTATTGTATGTCATTGGTATGCTTGCATATTGATAGATCAATTTTTTAAGTAAATCAAGTAGTTAATTATCGATCTTTGAACCAGGTTCCTTGATTTGTAAGATACTTATGTTTTTTTTAGGATAACAGTATGAATCTTCACAAGGAATTACTTTAAATGTGGATGATATAGCAACCAATGAAAAGGCACGTTCCTGGAAGTTTTAAAGAGTAGAAGCGCCCTTTACTTACCATAGACCTTCCTGATGTTCACTGACCCTCTTTACTGTAATGTTCTATTTCCCAAGCCACTCAGAGGACAGTTGATAATGAGTGTCTCACTGCTGCTTGCACAGGTAAGCTGCACACTTCCACAGAGACAGAGTATAAAGTCACCGTCTTGTACTGTCACTATTTTTGGTACCAAGCAAGTTGGGCTGTCCAGTGCAAGACCTATACAACAGCATTAAGTTATTATGAGGTACAGTGCATTCGGAATGTATTCAGACCCCTTGACCTTTTCCACATTTTGTTACGTTATAGCCTTATTCTAAAATTGATGAAATAATTTTTTTACTCATCAATCTACACACAATACCCCATAATGACAAAGCAAAAACAGGTTTTTAGAAATGTTTGCTAATTTATTAAAAATCAAAAACTGAAATATCACATAAGTATTCAGACCCTTTACTTTGTTAAAGCACCTTTGGCAGCGATTACAGCCTTGAGTCTTCCTGGTTATGACGCTACAAGCTTGATACACCTATATTTGGGGAGTTTCTCTCATTCAGCTCTGCAGATCTTCTCAAGCTCTGTCAGGTTGGATGGAGAGCGTTGCTGCACAGCTATTGTCAGGACTCTCCAGAGATGTTTAATCAGGTTCAAGTCTGGTCTCTGGCTGGGCCACTCAAGGACATTCAAAGACTTGTACCAAAGCCACTCCTGTGTTGTTTTTTAACATTTTTTTTACCTTTATTTAACCAGGCAAGTCAGTTAAGAACAAATTCTTATTTTCAATGACAGTGGGTTAACTGCCTGTTCAGGGGCAGAATGTCAAATTTGTACCTTGTCAGCTCAGGGGTTTGAACTCGCAACCTTCCGGTTATTAGTCACACGCTCTAACCACTAGGCTACCCTGCCGCCCGTTGTATTGGTTGTGTGCTTAGGGTCATCCTGTTCGAAGGTGAATCTTCGCTCATTCTGAGGTCCTGAGTGCTCTGGAGAAGGTTTTCATCAAGGAAAGTTCTCCCATTTCCAAAGAGGAACTCTAGAGCTCTGTCAGAGTGACCATCGGGTTCTTGGTCACCTCCCTGACCAAGGCCCTTCTCCCCCGATTGCTCAGTTTGGCCGGGCGGCCAGCTCTAGGAAGAGTCTTGAGTGTTAGCCACATAGCCTGGTTCCTCTCTAGGTTTATTCCTGGGTTTTGGCCTTTCCTAGCCACCGTGCTTCTACACCTTCATTGCTTGCTGTTTGGGGTTTTAGGCTGAGTTTCTGTACAGCACTTTGAGATATCAGCTGATGTACGAAGGGCTATATAAATACATTTGATTTTGATTTGATTTGGTTCCATTTAAGAATGATCGAGGCCAATGTGTTTTTTTAAGAAAACAATTATTTAACTAGGCAAGTCAGTTAAGAACAAATTCTTATTTACAATGACAACCTAGGAACAGTGGGTTAAACTGCCTTATTCAGCAGCAGAACGACATAATTTTACCTTGTCAGCTCAGGGATTCGATATAGCAACCTTTCGGTTTCTAGCCCAAAGCTCTCACCACTAAGCTACCTGCCGCCCTGTTCTTAGGGACCTTCAATGCTGCAGAAATGTTTTGGTACCCTTCCCCAGATCTGTGCCTCAACACAATCCTGTCTCGGATTCCTACGAACAATTCCTTCGATCTCATGGCTTGGTGTTTGCTCTGACATGCACTGTCAACTGTGTTGACACATGTATACATTTGCAAAATGTCTAAAAAACTGTTTCTGTTTTGTCATTATGGGGTATTGTGTGTAGATTGCTGAGGACATTATTTTATTTAATCCATTTTAGAATAAGGCTGTAACGTAACAAAATGTGGAAAAAGTCAAGGGGTCTGAATACTTTCCAGATGCACTGTATATAACAGGTCATCTCACAGATAATGGTTTATAACATTGTATACCTCTCCCCTCCCCACTCCTCACCAGTCCATTCCTCCATCCCCACTGAAGTGCCCTTGCTGCTACCAGGCTGGGGCCAGAAAGGTCAAAGGCCATCGTGCTGTGTGTCAACGCTGCTCCGAGGCTCTGCACCGTGTCTACCAGTTCTGCTGGGCCTGTGAGAGGGAGTGGCCTCAGTCAGGAGGAACCCTGGAGGGCCAAGGGAGCAATTCCTCCTGCCCTCTGCCAGGCTGTGCCCTCAGGGCTGCCCTCCTCTCCCCAGAGGTCATAGCTGATCCCTGCAATTTAGTCAAGGGATGCCCCTTCTTCAGGGCCTGTCCTGGCTGTAAGGCCCTCCTCACTCACACCGGAAAGGGATGCCCCAATATCGTCTGTCCACACTGCAATAAAGTGTTCTGCTTCCGCTGCTTGAAGTGCTATTTTGAGATTGATTATGTTTTTGAGTCCCATCTACAATGCACTGTGGTGGGTAACAGTCAGTCTCTCAGAGAGTTGGGAATGTAGAGGCTATGGCACATGGTCTTTGGAACATTAATTAATGCCTCATTCATTATCACTTGCAAAAGGAAATCATATTGATTGTAATTACTCATGGAAATATTACACAAATTATATTGTACAAAGACAGTAAATTGCTAGGCTTCATTATTGTCAATTTTTCCTCAGTTGTCTGCATGCTACTCAAGTAAAATATTAATAAATCCAGAAATTATCATTTGTGTTCTGAGACCAATCATGAGTTTCTGAATATCAGGGGGGAGGAGATTAACATGTTTTTGTGGCCGATGATGGGTTCAGGAATCATATCACAGACAGTCTATAATCAGGTGGCCATTTATAAACACTCCTCCTATACACAGATGGTGGAACCTCCATTCCAGTCTTATTACACCTGACTAGTGTTCTGAGAATGGTCATATTTTTGGCCTGACTGTCTATATACAGCCATGTTATAACTCAATCATACATAACTGACACCTGGTGATGGCACTTTAAATAGCCTTCACATCAGAACTAACAGGACGTCACCACGATTTTTAGCACAGGATTATTAGTTTATTATGGATTTAAAGGCATCTACATTTCATCTGCACGCTTATTACTGCTGGAAAAGAGAATTCAACATAAAAGTCCCCCATTGAAACCAATGCAAACAGATAAAAAAAGTGGAAGCCTGCCACAATTGGACTAGATAATGAATGTGTAGGTTGGAATGTTGTTGAATAAATTCAATAAAAGGTTATAATTAGTTAATTTTACACAAACATAATGTAACAAATCTGTTGATATGGCACTGTGGATGTATTAGTCTTCAGAATTGCATTGGGTACATTCACACCCTGATCAGTTTCACCTGTAATGCTTATTGTCTCCACCTCCTTCAGGTGTCACTTGTTATCCCTGGTGTATATATCCCTGTTTCCTGTCTCTCTGTGCCAGTTCGTCTTGTATGTTCCAAGTCAACCAGCGTGTTTTTCCCGTGCTCCTACTTTTCTATTATCGTCTACTAGTCCTCCCTGTTTTAACCCTTGCCTTGTTTTCTGGACTCTGTACCCGCCTGCCCTGACCTCGAGTCTGCCTCCCACACTGTACTTCCTGGACTCTCAACTGGTTTTGACCTTTTGCTTGTCCACGACCATTCTCTTGCCTACCCCTTTTGGATGTAATAAATACTCAAACCATCTGCCTCCCGTGTCTGCATCTGGGTCTCGCCTTGTGCCCTTATAGGTACATTCTTATATTGCAATGTACAGCCTTACCTATGGATCTTGGGTCCATGAAATAGGGTATCAGCCTACTCAGTGCCATATTACAATTGTAAAGAGTTTACACAAATATTAGTGTGCTCTTATTGTGGGGCTTTAACTTTCACCTCACAATTCAGTCTATTGTGCGCAATGTTCAGCCTAATTTATGGATCTTTGATCCATGAAATGGAGTTCTCAGTGACTCTCACAGAGCACAACTGTGAACAGTTTTCACAAATATTAGCATCATAGCTCTTTTTGCGCAACTCTGAAAACACTGAAATTAGCAACATTAAGCTCATATGTCAACCTATGTGTATTAAACATTCATATTGCAATGTACATTGCAATAGGACTGTCCAAATCCCACAATAGGCTTAATAGTGAGGTGATTTCACACAGTTAAAGTCCCGCAATAAAAGCTGTAAATATCATTGCGGTAAAGTGAGTAGACACTCGCAAAAAAAAGCAGTCAAGTCATCGCGCTTCAGTCTCCTGAATGTGGGTACCCGAATACACACCACTTTACGATATCACGTGTTTTCTGGTAGGGAACTCAGTTGGATGTACTCTCATGCACAGATAGAGATGATAGTTACAACTCATTCAAACAAACAGTTTGAAGCACACTAATTCCATCTTTCACAATAAAATGACACCAAATCGCTTCTTTCATTTTCGCACCTTATCAAAAACAACTTTATCACGGGTAGAGTGAGGCTGCAGAATCCTAAAGCGGATGCTGTTTAGCAAATATGAAATTGTGAAAGCAAGATGTGTTTAGTCATGACATACAGTTGAAGTCGGAAGTTTACATACACCTTAGCCAAATGCATTTAAACTCAGGTTTTCACAATTCCTGACATTTAATCCAAGTAAAAGTTCCCTGTCTTAAGTCAGTTAGGATCACCACTTTATTTTAAGAATGTGAAATGTCAGAATAATAGTAGAGAGAATGATTTATTTCAGCTTTTATTTCTTTCATCACATTCCCAGTGGGTCAGAAATGTACATACACTCAATTAGTATTCGGGAGCATTGCCTTAATTTTTTTTACAACTTGGGTCAAACGTTTCAGGTAGCCTTCCACAAGTTTCCCACAATAAGTTGGGTGACAGCAACAGCCCCAAAGCTCTAGAGGAGATCTGCATGGAGGAATGGGCCAAAATACCAGCAACAGTGTGTGAAAACCTTGTGAAGACTTACAGAAAACGTTTGACCTCTGTCATTGCCAACAAATTGTATATAACAAAGTATTGAGATAAACTTTTGTAGTATCTGTGATCTACATCTGTTTATATTAGTTACTGTGCTGTTACTAAGCAGTAATGCATTACGGCAGTGTTATGTTACTACACCTAATAGGAAATGCACATGTGCACTGGGGTGCCGCGAACTGTAGAGCAGGAGGGGTTTTGACTAAACGAAAACTAACTGTACTCCCGTCTCCTGCCTGGTCATTTCTCCACAACACAAATATTACAGTGGTGACGAGGTGATTAAACTACATAAACAAACATTGTTTGAAGGGAAGAATGTTGCGTGAGTAATGAAACTCAAAATAATTATGTAATTAGTCAGTTATTTTTTATTTTCTTTCGCCAGTATAGAAAGCTGAGCACTGCTAGCACTGCTAGTACAGTATTCAGGAGCTGCCAAGTAGCAAGACTATTGGAGTCCAGAATAGCGACACTGCCCTCTGGTGGTTAAATAAAAAAAACGGTCTCATTGAACCCATTGAAATTAGGCGATCTCAATTGAGAAATATTGTCAACAAAATAAAAAGGAAGAAGGAACGTAACACAGTGTGTACATTATTACAAATGAGTGCAGTGAATGAAGTAATTGCAGAAACTTCTGAACTGAAGAATTAGATGAAAATTAAGGAATACAAGGAATAAGGAAACTGAACAATTAACTGTGAAAATGGCAACCATTGGTCGAGTACCAGAGTTTGAGGCTACAAAAGAGGAGTTTGATTCCTATTTGGAGAGGTTTGAGCGTTGGCTGGCTGCAAATGAAATCAAAGATGGAAAGAAAGCAGACGTATTTCTCAGTGTTTTGGGTCCAACTGAGTATGGATTGCTGAAAGGTCTCATTGAACCAATGAAAGCAGTGGAGTTGAACTATGCAGAACTGACTGAAACTCTTTCAAGGTATTTCAAGCCTAAGCCAATTCTCATTGCAGAACGTTTCAGATTTGACCAACGTCACCAGAGTCAAGGGGAAACCGTGGCTGACTACATCCTTGCTTTGAAAAGGCTGGCAAGTACATGTGAGTTTGCACGATTTCTTGATGATGCTCTCCGAGACAAGTTTGTATGTGGTCTCACAGGTGAAGCATATCACAGAAGGACCTGACCTTTAAGAAAGCCTGTGATATAGCACTTGGACTTGAGCTTGTCCACAGGGATACTATTGAGCTATCGGGACATGCAGAACGCCAGAAAGGTGTTCACAAGGTCAGTGACACGTGGTGAATAAGGCTCACAAAAGTCACACTTTTTTCAGTCCCGTCCTCAAGGTTACACAAGAACAAAGCAGCCCACATCTCAAAGGTCTAAGCCAAGTTGCTACAGATGTGGGGGAGATAATCATCAGCACAGTGAATGTCGATTCCAAAATGAAAAGTGCCACAATTGTGGAAAGGTTGGACATTTACAGAGAGTGTGTAAGGCCTCAAAACAAACAGCAAGAGCACACAAAGTGTCAGACGCAGCACAAGAAGAGGAAGGTACAACTGAAACAGTAGTGGAACTGTTTACAGTGTACACAGCTCAACAACTAAAAGATGGAATCTATCTCAACATTGAGTTAGCGGGAAAACCAGTTAAAATGCAGCTGGACACCGGAGCGTCTGTATCCCTGGTTCCAGAGAGACTCTACAAAGAAAAACTGAAAAACTGAAAGACTGCCCTCTTCAGCCCGCGTCCATCCGCCTTTCCTCATACACCGGTGACACTATTCCTGTGTTAGGGCAGATCCAGGTACCAGTCCGGTATGAGGGGAAGGAGTGGACGCTACCGCTTGTCATTGTTAAAGGAAGAAGGAACAACGCAGAGGACCTTTGACTTACCAAGTCCAAATTGGTCATCGCCAGGTCAACGTTCATGTGGATCATCTGCTACGGTCCAACGCCCCAGCAGAGACATGCCGAGAGAACAAGAACAATAACGACCCCCAGGACTATTCTCCTGACTGTGGACGTACGGGAGAGACAGAGCCTGACCTTCCACCCGAACCTGGCCCACCACAGGAAGCCCAGGAGGAGCGGAGATATCCTATTCGACAGCGAAGGGCACCTCAAAGGCTTGACCTGTGAGTTGAGCTGGTTAAGGAGGTAACGGACAGTAAAACAAACACTTTAATATGTCCTAGATAAAAGGGAAGAAAAAGGACATTACCTGGGTTAGTTATTAGGACACAAACTCCATCTTCGGGGCAGAATAATCCCCTGGATTTTTGCTGGGCTCTGAAAAGTCTGCTTCAACCCAGTAGTTGAAAAATGTTTAAGAATGCATTGTTCAGATATTGCATTAGTAGTTACCTAACATATTTACCTTGTTCTCTGGGAGTTAAACACTATGGGGAGGAGTGTAGTATCTGGGATCTACATCTGTTTATATTAGTTACTGTGCTGTTACTAAGCAGTAATGCATTACGGCAGTGTTACGTTACTACATCTAATAGGAAATGCACATGCGCACTGGGGTGCCGCGAACTGAAGAGCAGGAGGGGTTTTGACTAAACGAAAACTAACTGGACCGTCTCCTGCCTGGTCATTTCTCCACAACACAAACATTACACTTTTGTTATTGACCAAATACTTATTTTCCACCATAATTTGCAAATAAATTAATTAAAAATCCTACAATGTGATTTTCTGGATTTTGTTTTATCCTTTTGTCTGTCATAGTTGAAGTGTACCTATGATGAAAATTACAGGCCTCATATTAAAAACTATTTAACACTCCAAGCAACTTTTCTTCTAAAACATAGCTATTACACAGTTGAATAATGCAACCAAACCATATTTCACACTTGAATAATGCCACAATTCACAAGCATGTGCAGATAATTAAAGGGTTTATTTTCTCCTCCGTACACATTAGCTGACAATACACAGCTAACTCCTGCTAGTCAAGCAGTCAAGCAAAGAAACATAAAAAATACAGTTGAGATTTAAAAGTACAGTGACAATTTCAGAATGTTACAGGCTGTTATTACAATGCCTCATGACTAACGAGACATGGTGTGCTGAAGGAAACATACAGGAACTCAAATCCTTCTGTTCACCTGATTTAGAATTCCTCACAATCAAATGTAGACCGCATTATCTTCCAAGAGAATTCTCTTCGATTATAATCACAGCCGTATATACCCCCCCCCCAAGCAGACACATCGATGGCTCTGAACGAACTTTATTTAACTCTTTGCACACTGGAAACCATTTATCCGGAGGCTGCATTCATTGTAGCTGGGGATTTTAACAAAGCTAATCTGAAAACAAGACTCCCTAAATTTTATCAGCATATCGATTGCGCAACCAGGGGTGGTAAAACCTTGGATCATTGTTACTCTAACTTCCGCGACGCATATAAGGCCCTGCCCCGCCCCCCTTTCGGAAAAGCTGACCACGACTCCATTTTGTTGATCCCTGCCTACAGGCAGAAACTTAAACAAGAGGCTCCCACGCTGAGGTCTGTCCAACGCTGGTCAGACCAAGCTGACTCCACACTCCAAGACTGCTTCCATCACGTGGACTGGGACATGTTTCGTATTGCGTCAGATAAAAATATTGACGAATACGCTGATTCGGTGTGCGAGTTCATTAGAACGTGCGTCGAAGATGTCGTTCCCATAGCAACGATAAAAACATTCCCTAACCAGAAACCGTGGATTGATGGCAGCACTCGCGTGAAACTGAAAGCGCGAACCACTGCTTTTAATCAGGGCAAGGTGTCTGGCAACATGACCGAATACAAACAGTGCAGCTATTCCCTCCGCAAGGCTATTAAACAAGCTAAGCGTCAGTACAGAGACAAAGTAGAATCTCAATTCAACGGCTCAGACACAAGAGGCATGTGGCAGGGTCTACAGTCAATCACGGACTACAAGAAGAAACCCAGCCCAGTCACGGACCAGGATGTCTTGCTCCCAGGCAGACTAAATAACTTTTTTGCCCGCTTTGAGGACAATACAGTGCCACTGACACGGCCTGCAACGAAAACATGCGGTCTCTCCTTCACTGCAGCCGAGGTGAGTAAGACATTTAAACGGGTTAACCCTCGCAAGGCTGCAGGCCCAGACGGCATCCCCAGCCGCCCCTAGACCCACTCCAATTTGCTTACCGCCCAAATAGGTCCACAGACGATGCAATCTCAACCACACTGCACACTGCCCTAACCCACCTGGACAAGAGGAATACCTATGTGAGAATGCTGTTCATCGACTACAGCTCGGCATTCAACACCATAGTACCCTCCAAGCTCGTCATTAAGCTCGAGACCCTGGGTCTCGACCCCGCCCCTGTGCAACTGGGTACTGGACTTCCTGACGGGCCGCCCCAGGTGGTGAGGGTAGGCAACAACATCTCGGTGTTCCTCAAGGTTCTGTTTTAGGACCACTATTGTTTTCACTATATATTTTACCTCTTGGGGATGTTATTCGAAAACATAATGTAAACTTTCACTGCTATGCGGATGACACACAGCTGTACATTTCAATGAAACATGGTGAAGCCCCAAAATTGCCCTCGCTAGAAGCATGTGTTTCAGACATAAGGAAGTGGATGGCTGCAAACTTTCTACTATTAAACTCGGACAAAACAGAGATGCTTGTTCTAGGTCCCAAGAAACAAAGAGATCTTCTGTTGAATCTGACAATTAATCTTAATGGTTGTACAGTCGTCTCAAATAAAACTGTGAAGGACCTCGGCGTTACTCTGGACCCTGATCTCTCTTTTGAAGAACATATCAAGACCATTTCGAGGACAGCTTTTTTCCATCTACGTAACATTGCAAAAATCAGAAACTTTCTGTCCAAAAATGATGCAGAAAAATTAATCCATGCTTTTGTCACTTCTAGGTTAGACTACTGCAATGCTCTATTTTCCGGCTACCCGGATAAAGCACTAAATAAACTTCAGTTAGTGCTAAATACGGCTGCTAGAATCCTGACTAGAACCAAAAAATTTGATCATATTACTCCAGTGCTAGCCTCTCTACACTGGCTTCCTGTCAAAGCAAGGGCTGATTTCAAGGTTTTACTGCTAACCTACAAAGCATTACATGGGCTTGCTCCTACCTACCTCTCTGATTTGGTCCTGCCGTACATACCTACACGTACGCTACGGTCACAAGACGCAGGCCTCCTAATTGTCCCTAGAATTTCTAAGCAAACAGCTGGAGGCAGGGCTTTCTCCTATAGAGCTCCATTTTTATGGAACGGTCTGCCTACCCATGTCAGAGACGCAAACTCGGTCTCAACCTTTAAGTCTTTACTGAAGACTCATCTCTTCAGTGGGTCATATGATTGAGTGTAGTCTGGCCCAGGAGTGGGAAGGTGAACGGAAAGGCTCTGGAGCAACGAACTGCCCTTGCTGTCTCTGCCTGGCCGGTTCCCCTCTTTCCACTGGGATTCTCTGCCTCTAACCCTGTTACGGGGGCTGAGTCACTGGCTTGCTGGGGCTCTCTCGTGCCGTCCCTGGGGGTGCGTCACCTGGGTGGGTTGATTCACTGTTGTGGTCGGCCTGTCTGGGTTGCCCCCCTTGGGTTGTACCGTGGCGGAGATCTTTGTGGGCTATACTCGGCCTTGTCTCAGGATGGTAAGTTGGTGGTTGAAGATATCCCTCTAGTGGTGTGGGGGCTGTGCTTTGGCAAAGTGGGTGGGGTTATATCCTTCCTGTTTGGCCCTGTCCGGGGTGTCCTCGGATGGGGCCACAGTGTCTCCTGACCCCTCCTGTCTCAGCCTCCAGTATTTATGCTGCAGTAGTTTGTGTCGGGGGCTAGGGTCAGTTTGTTATATCTGGAGTACTTCTCCTGTCCTATTCGGTGTCCTGTGTGAATCTAAGTGTGCGTTCTCTAATTCTCTCCTTCTCTCTTTCTTTCTCTCTCTCGGAGGACCTGAGCCCTAGGACCATGCCCCAGGACTACCTGACATGATGACTCCTTGCTGTCCCCAGTCCACCTGGCCATGCTGCTGCTCCAGTTTCAACTGGCCTGGGCCCTAGGACCATGTCCCAGGACTACCAGACATGAGGACTCCTTGCTGTCCCCAGTCCACCTGGCCATGCTCCTGCTCCAGTTTCAACTGTTCTGCCTTACTATTATTCAACCATGCTAGTCATTTATGAACATTTGAACATCTTGGCCACGTTCTGTTATAATCTCCACCCGGCACAGCCAAAAGAGGACTGGCCACCCCACATATGCTCTCTCTAATTCTCTCTTTCTTTCTCTCTCTCTCGGAGGACCTGAGCCCTAGGACAGTGCCCCAGGACTACCTGACATGATGGCTCCTTGCTGTCCCCATTCCACCTGACTGCTGCTGCTCCAGTTTCAACTGTTCTGCCTTATTATTATTCGACCATGCTGGTCATTTATGAACATTTGAACATCTTGGTCATGTTCTGTTATAATCTCTACCCGGCACAGCCAGAAGAGGACTGGCCACCCCACATAGCCCGGTTCCTCTCTAGGTTTCTTCCTAGGTTTTGGCCTTTCTAGGGAGTTTTTCCTAGCCACCGTGCTTTTACACCTGCATTGTTTGCTGTTTGGGGTTTTAGGCTGGGTTTCTGTACAGCACTTTGAGATATCAGCTGATGTACGAAGGGCTATATAAATAAATTTGATTTGATTTGATCTCCTCCCCGCTGATCCTCAACACGGGGGCCCCACAAGGGTGCGTTCTGAGCCCTCTCCTGTACTCCTGTTCACCCACGACTGCGTGGCCACGCACGCCTCCAACTCAATCATCAAGTTTGCGGACAACACAACAGTGGTAGGCTTGATTACCAACAACGACGAGACGGCCTACAGGGAGGAGGTGAGGGCCCTCGGAGTTGGTGTCAGGAAAATAACCTCACACTCAACGTCAACAAAACTAAGGAGATGATTGTGGACTTCAGGAAACAGAAGAGGGAACACCCCCCTATCCACATTGATGGAACAGTAGTGGAAAGGGTAGCAAGTTTTAAGTTCCTCGGCATACACATCACAGACAAACTGAATTGGTCCACTCACACTGACAGCGTCGTGAAGAAGGCGCAGCAGCGCCTCTTCAACCTCAGGAGGCTGAAGAAATTCGGCTTGTCACCAAAAGCACTCACAAACTTCTACAGATGCACAATCGAGAGCATACTGGCGGGCTGTATCACCGCCTGGTACGGCAACTGCTCCACCCTCAACCGTAAGGCTCTCCAGAGGGTAGTGAGGTCTGCACAACGCATCACCGGGGGCAAACTACCTGCCCTCCAGGACGCCTACACCACCCGATGTTACAGGAAGGCCATAAAGATCATCAAGGACATCAACCACCCGAACCACTGCCTGTTCACCCCGCTATCATCCAGAAGGCGAGGTCAGTACAGGTGCATCAAAGCTGGGACCGAGAGACTGAAAAACAGCTTCTATCTCAAGGCCATCAGACTGTTAAACAGCCACCACTAACATTGAGTGGCTGCTGCCAACACACTGTCATTGACACTGACCCAACTCCAGCCACTTTAATAATGGGAATTGATGGGAAATGATGTAAATATATCACTAGCCACTTTAAACAATGCTACCTTATATAATGTTACTTACCCTACATTATTCATCTCATATGCATACGTATATACTGTACTCTACATCATCGACTGCATCCTTATGTAATACATGTATCACTAGCCACTTTAACTATGCCACTTGGTTTACTTTGTCTACATACTCATCTCATATGTATATACTGTACTCGATACCATCTACTGTATGCTGCTCTGTACCATCACTCATTCATATATCCTTATGTACATATTCTTTATCCCCTTACACTGTGTATAAGACAGTAGTTTTGGAATTGTTAGTTAGATTACTTGTTGGTTATCACTGCATTGTCAGAACTAGAAGCACAAGCATTTCGCTACACTCGCATTAACATCTGCTAACCATGTGTATGTGACAAATAACATTAGATTTGATTTGATTTGATTTCAGGTAAAAACTCAATCAAACAAGTCTTAACAATAAGGAAAATGTATGTACATGTGAAATTTGTACTGTAAGAGTGTTGGCTCAACAATAAAATTCTGTTTACACTGTCCTGCTTAGAGGGCGGTAACTGTCAAGCGAGTGTCATGCGCTACTTCCAGAGGTAGTGGTTGAGACATGACAAGTTTGCAAGTTTACATTGCAGTAATATGTGTGTATATGTGTGTATTTTTGCGCAAAGTCTACTAATTGTGAAGTCCCTCTAAGTTTGTTTCACAAAGCCTATATTTATGGAGTGAGACCAGGCAGCTGGCTGACCCACTTGATTTCAGCAGCCTGCTCCACTCTGCTCTGCCCTGAAACACTCATCTGGATTTATGCAACAGGCCCCTGGAAGTCCTGGCTGTACTCACCTTATGGTGACCTTAATACAGATACACTGGTTCTGCCTATTTAATCTTGCTGGGAAACAGTATCGACCTCTGATTTACTCTTAAACTTACGAAGAAGTACTGAATCTTTAGATGCCAATTGTGTCCCGATGATGCCTTGAACATGAATGTAGGTCCCTAGACCCTCATTGTGACCCTTTAACAGCTAAACAATTTCCCTGTAGTTCTACTTCAACATTGCATGTCAGTATATAATTGCATTGTTACTTAACTGTATAATGTTCTACCTACATAATGAATTACGCAAACTCACTCAAACAATCACATGTAGTTTTAGCCTGCTTATTCGTTGTCGAGTCATTCCTCATAACCTACAGATGTCGTATCTTAATTTGATCATCCTTTTGTTGCAGGAATTTTCCTGCAGCAGGAAATGCAAACTTGCAGTGTATTTCAGCTTTTAAAAAGCTTCAAAGGTTTGTCATTTGATTTGCCCTAATGTAAAATGCATCAACCCCTACAAAAAAATGTCCATGAGAAGCTACATTAGTTGGAAAATGTTGTTTATGTGATCAATGTTTAGCTCCCTCATGTTTACCTTCTATGTTGGGAGTGTTTATCACACAGAACTCTCTCCTGGCCTTGGTTAGTTATTCCGGAAGCCTTCTTATTGATATCTTTCTAATAACAAGTGGATCTGAACATTTAAAGGAAGATGTAGCATCTTGGTGCTGGGGAGGGTGCAGGTAAAAGTGTCTTGGTCCCGATCGACACAGGGTCTTACTCCTATCACCTTCGCTGGCACTGTAAATAATTGATATCCAGTCAGACAGATATGCAGAACGGAAACCCAATACAAACAGGCAGCTGCAGGCTCTACTACTGGAATGTTACTACAACATTGAATTATCAACACTTCGATTTATGTTTATTGACATTTTTCATGAACCCTTTTGTCAAATCCAAAATGTGTGTAAATTGGGTATTTACATCATTGTAAATCTTACAGCAGTAAGGAAAATCCTCATTCATCGTTCTCTGTATGTTTGTGGTGGTGTTGATATTTTTGCGTATTTAATGTGTACAAATATAATATCTTACTTGGTTTTCTAGTGTTTTGAAAGATTGTCCTTTGTCACTTTAAAATATACCAGCCTGTTTCTTCCCTCTTGCCTTTGTCCTCGTAGCCAATGAACTCATCAGTAAAACAGTTAGCATACAGTAACAGTAACATTCTCTCACATTTCACATTATTATTTTACTCCTCTCCTCCTCCTGCTCTCTCTATCTCTCATCTGGTGCAGGTCAGGCATCCCTGACTCTGTTGCGCAACTATCCTCCTACCTCAGTTTTTCTTCATCCTCATCTCTCCCTCCCTATTCCTCTGTTGTTGTCCTCTCAATCATTAGTGCTGAGCTAGTCAACTGAAGGTCCCACTGGTACACACACGTTTACTCACTCGCACGCAAGCACTTAAACTATAGATTTGAACAAATATTGGAAATATTGTATGGTGTGCTAGCAGCAGCAAAGACAAACACAGTGACAGCACACAACATTGAATAACCTTACAAGGTTTATTGAATGCAAAATTATACAGTAAAAAAAAGTTAATAAGGAATAATACTTCAGAGATTAAAAAGTGCAATGTTACTTCATAGCATTCACCCCTTTCCCATGGCCTTGAATCTGCTAAAACAGTTCATTGTTTCGTCATACTACAAATACACACGATTATTGGAAGTACCACATATAATAATTGCTAGTTAAGGCACAAGAGGTAATAAGGCCAGGAGTTTTTCCTGATCATGTGACTTGACTTGAAGAGGAAAGACTCTGGGCCAGTAACTTGAGCCGGGTGTTTGTCCCTGGTGAGGTCACATGGTCAGGAAAATATCCTCGCCTTATTACCTCTTGTGTCTCAACTAGCAATTATTATATGTGGTACTTCCAATAATCGTGTGTATTTGTAGTATGACGAAACAATGAACTGTGATAGCAGGACAAATACAAGAGGGAAGAAACAGGCTGGTATATTTTAAAATGGCAGACAAATGACAATCTTTCATAGCACCAGAAAACCAGGTAAGATATTATATTCATTATTAATATCTCAAAAGTACCCTTTTTGGTTTTGCTTATTTTTAGACACATTGTTTGTAAGAATATACTTTTCAAACATCACATTCCCAGAGTGGGCTCTCTACCACTTTTGAATAAATTATAAATGTTATATAATGAACAAAAATATAAACGCAATATGCAACAATTTCAATTATTTTACTGAGTTACATTTCATATAAGGAATTCAGTCAATTTAAATAAATGGGAGGGCATAGGTCCACCCACTTGGGAGCCAGGCCCAGCCAATCAGAATAAGTTTCCCCCCACAAAGGGCTTTATTACAGACAGAAATACTCCTCAGCAATCCCACCCTCAGACGATCCCGCAGGTAAAGAAGCCAGATGTGGAGGTCCTAGAGAAATTAACATTCAATTCCCTGGCAACAGCTCTAGTGGACATTCCTGCAATCCCTCAAAACTTGAGACATCTGTGGCATTGTGTTGTGTGACAAAACTGCACATTTTAGGGTAGCCTTTTATTGTCCCCAGCACAAGGTTCACCTGTGTAATGTTCATGTTGTTTAATCAGCTTCTTGATATGCCACACCTGTCAGGTGGATGGATTATATTGGCAAAGGATAAACGCTCACTAACAGGGTTGTAAACAAATTTGTGCACAGAATTTGAGATAATTAAGCTTTTTGAGCGTATGGAACATTTATGGGATAATTTATTTCAGCTGATGAAACATGGGACCAAACCTTTACATATTGCGTTTATATTATTGTTCAGAATACAAAGTATACATTATAGGTAATTAACCAATCACAGCCCTAATGTAGGATTGCACATTCAGCAAATCACCAGCAGAAGGAGTTCCTTTTGAATCATAACTTTAAAAGTAACAGAGCCCACTCTGGAAATGTGATGTACTAGTAAAATAGATTGTTTTGAACAATGTCTAAAACTGAACAAAATCAAAAAGGGTACTTTTGATATAATATTAATAGTTTTAATCTTGAATAAATTAATGTGTAAAATTGTATTTCAGAATGTAATGACAGTCCATATTTTAGAGCTATTAGGGGTATAATGACACCAAGGTGTTGTCATGCATAGGATTAAAAAGGGCCTAAAATTGCCACTTCCATCATGATACATTTTAAAAATATGATTTGTGTTACAAATGTAAACAGCACATCAAACATCCTTCATCCCAATGAAGTTTCTATGTGAGAATTGCCAGAACAATCTGAGAAACACAAAATATTTTCGGGCTATGCTGGCATGGAGTCAATCGACCAATTGCAGCTTTGTAGTTTCCTATGCAGGTGGTAGTTATGGTTATGGCTGCAAACCAGGTATATCATAAAATACATTATTATTATTATATTTTTTACCTTTATTTTACTAGGCAAGTCAGAACAAATTCTTATTTTCAATGACAGCCTAGGAACAGTGGGTTAACTGCCTGTTCAGGGGCAGAACAACAGATTTGTACCTTGTCAGCTCGGGGGTTTGAACTTGCAACCTTCCGGTTACTAGTCCAACACTCTAACCACTAGGCTACCCTGCTGCCACAATGGCAATAACCACAGGCTTATTGGCACTATGCGGACAATTCCCTTACATCAACAACTACATGAGGCTTATATTATACATAATAGAGGATAATTAGCAACAAAGAAACTTCTCTACCAAATTGTTACAGGACAGTTCGCTTTAGCCTGAATATGTAACTCCTTAGCTTGTTTTATACAGGCTATAAGTGGACAATTCCCTTAAATTAGTAAATCAAGGATATTGCAATGCTTACACAATAAAACTTATGCAAAGCGGTATCCCTCATATATGTAAATGATATAACTCATTGAATGTTGGGTTACAATATGGCTGTGAAGGTTCTCCATCTGACACCCCCAAGACAAATAGGACTTTCTTACCACAGGCAAAAGACTATGAGTCAGATATTACCAGAGATGTTTCAAACAACATCACAAATGGCTTAAAACCCTCTTTCTGATATTAAATATTTTTGGTTAAGTGCATGCGTAAGTCAAAACAGGTCCTAATACAGTACTCTCTCCACTAATGATGATGAATATTACGCTGGTCAAGATCAGGTGGGGATGATGAAGAGAAAGTTATCCATACCCTCTCTGAGAAATATGGATTGTATTATGACACCGGTCTGATGTTGCTCATCAGTTGCTCATAATCAACATTTCTCCTTTACGAAAAATCATGTTGAGTAGGCAACAATGGCAATACTTCTGACAGTCTCATAGTGGCATATCTGGGCCAAAATCACTTTATCCACTATTGGTCACAATGACTTCCTGTCCTGGTACCCTGTCCATGGCAGTGGTGATGTCACATCCTGTGCACCTGTGGGTCAACATTATGTCAGATCCTGTACATCCAGGAGCATGGCATCCTGTTTGGTCCTCAGCTGGTCCCTTATCAACAGGTGACCCACCAACTCAGAGCTCAGGTCTACAAGAATAGAATAGAATATTACTACTATTACTACTATTGTCACATGCAAAGCACAACAACAAGGCACAAATACATAGAGACAAAAATGCACAAACTGTACAGCAAGCACTCACATGCCAGTGCACTTACTAACAAGTTATTACCATGTAATAACCACTTTTTCCCATGTAATGACCAAGATTTCCATGTAGTGACCGCCTACTGACCGTGTATGTCATGGTTGAGTGAGGTCCTGAGGGAACTGAGCTGTTGTATTGAGCAGATCTGCAGGTCACAGCATTCCAGATGCTTCCTCTTATTGATCACACAGGCGAGGTGCTGAGACACACACACAGGAATTATTCACACATACCAATCTTCACCTCTCAGACATTGCTCAGTCTTTTCTCCACAGTCCACACTTACAGTCTCCCTTCTCCATCCTTCTTACCTCCTTCTCTTTCTGTTCAGCGAGCAGCTTGTTTTTAAGCGCACTCAGTGCGGCCCTCACCTCCAGCTTCAGGCCAGAGGGATGGTAACCATGGCTACCTGCCTCTTTAGAACCCTGACAGTAAACAGGAAACATAAAATAGCATGAGTATGGATGCCAGGGTTGGGGTCAATTCCATTTAAATTCCAGTCAATTCAGAAAGTGAACCAAATTTCAATTCTAAATTTTCATAATTGAAAAGCATTGAAGAGAGTTGGAATTGGAATTTCAGTGTACTTCCTGAATTGACTGGAATTTAAATGTAATTGACCCCAACCCTGATGGATGAATGAATGATACATCACTGTAGAACAGAGTTCTTCACACCTCGTCCTAGAGTGCCACAATGTGTGTAGGTTTTTGTCCCAGTCTTGAGCTAGACTATAATACAGGAGGGAATCGCTCACCTCTTTGCCAGCCCCCTCCTCCGTATCATCATCCTCGCTCTCACTGTTGTTGATGTAGCATAACTGTAGATTTCTGTGATTGTGGAATCTGCAATAAGAAAAGGAAAAGGCAACAATTGCATGAACAGAAAGAACAGAAATTAGATGGTTTCAGAGAATACAGAATGAAGTTGATAATGAGATTTTTGACATTTGTTACCTAGATGAGAAAACAGTAACTCGACACCTTCCATAGTCCTCCTCCTCCCATTCCTCTCTCCTCCGAAGCCCACCCTGCCTCTCCTCCGCCCAGCCCCCTGACACACTCCCTTGTTCCGACCCACTCGTACTCTGAAAGAGAGGAATAGAGGGAGGGATCAGGGATGGAGAGATGACATGGGAGGAGGGAAGGGGTGGAGATGTGTGGTGGTGGGGTATTTAAGAGTGTATGGGTGTCATTAAACCCATCTCTGCAGTCTTTTTCAAACAGACAAGTTCAGCTTTAATGCCAGCTTCTCAGGATGTTATTCCTATCATCTTATTAACAGAGGTTATTACTGTGATCTCGGGCTCCAGCTTTCAGCCTAATACCAGTAGATGACAGTCACATGTGTAAGGCAAAGAGAGAAGTAGGATGAAGTTACCCCTAGATTCTGAGCTAAGGTCAATATTGTGCTGTTCCCGCTAATTGTTAAGGTCTTGATTTGGGGCAGATGAGCTAATCTCAGATCTGTCGTTAAGGGCAGAGCACAAAAACGTCTACTCCCTCTCTTTATGCCCTCTGACCTTTGCCCTCTCCCTCCTCTCCTCTTCCTGTTTCTCTAGCTCGGCGATACGCAGGCTCAGGTCCTCCCACTGCATGATGGGTAGGTCCTGGTCTTTATCCGAGGACCCTCCGCTCTGGTGAAGTTGCCCTACCCCTTCCTCACCAGAAAGCTCCGTGTCATCACCCTCCTTCTCCTCTGCTGTCTCTGTATCTCCCTCCATCCTTCACCCTGTTGTTGTGGGCAGATGGCCGAGAAAGGTAGGTCAAGGAAGAGGATTTTATTCATTTTAATTTGGCATAAAGTGACTCAGGTGGGTGGTCTCTGATATATACAGTGGGGCAAAAAAGTATTTAGTCAGCCACCAATTGTGCAAGATCTCCCACTTAAAAAGATGAGAGAGGCCTGTAATTTTTATCATAGGTACACTTCAACTATGATAGACAAAAGGAGAAAAAAAATCCAGAAAATCACATTGTAGGATTTTTAATGAATTTATTTGCAAATTATGGTGGAAAATAAGTATTTGGTCACCTACAAACAAGCAAGATTTCTGGCTCTCACAGACCTGTAACTTCTACTTTAAGAGGCTCCTCTGTCCTCCACTCGTTACCTGTATTAATGGCACCTGTTTGAACTTGTTATCAATATAAAAGACACCTGTCCACAACCTCAAACAGTCACACTCCAAACTCCATTATGGCCAAGACAAAAGAGCTGTCAAAGGACACCAGAAACAAAATTGTAGACCTGCACCAGGCTGGGAAGACTGAATCTGCAATAGGTAAGCAGCTTGGTTTGAAGAAATCAACTGTGGGAGCAATTATTAGGAAATGGAGGACATACAAGTCCACTGATAATCTCCCTCGATCTGGGGCTCCACGCAAGATCTCACCTCGTGGGGTCAAAATGATCACAAGAACGGTGAGCAAAATCCCAGAACCACACGGGGGACCTCGTGAATGACCTGCAGAAAGCTGGGACCAAAGTAACAAAGCCTACCATCAGTAACACACTACGCCGCCAGGGACTCAAATCCTGCAGTGCCAGACGTGTCCCCCTGCTTAAGCCAGTACATGTCCAGGCCTGTCTGAAGTTTGCTAGAGAGCATTTGGATGATCCAGAAGAAGATTGGGAGAATGTAATATGGTCAGATGAAACCAAAATATAACTTTTTGGTAAAAACTCAATTCGTTGTGTTTGGAGGACAAAGAATGCTGAGTTGCATCCAAAGAACACCATACCTACTGTGAAGCATGGGGGTGGAAACATCATGCTTTGGGGCTGTTTTTCTGCAAAGGGACCAGGACGACTGATCCGTGTAAAGGAAAGAATGAATGTATCGTGAGATTTTGAGTGAAAACCTCCTTCCATCAGCAAGGGCATTGAAGATGAAACATGGCTGGGTCTTTCAGCATGACAATGATCCCAAACACACCGCCCGAGCAACGAAGGAGTGGCTTCGTAAGAAGCATTTCAAGGTCCTGGAGTGGCCTAGCCAGTCTCCAGATCTCAACCCTATAGAAAATCTTTGGAGGGAGTTGAAAGTTCGTGTTGCCCAGCAACAACCCCAAAACATCACTGCTCTAGAGGAGATCTGCATGGAGGAATGGGACAAAATACCAGCAACAGTGTGTGAAAACCTTGTGAAGACTTACAGAAAACTTTTGACCTCTGTCATTGCCAACAAAGGGTATATAACAAAGTATTGAGATAAACTTTTGTTATTGACCAAATACTTATTTTCCACCATCATTTGCAAATAAATTAATTAAAAATCCTACAATGTGATCTTCTGGATTTTTTTTCTCCTTTTGTCTGTCATAGTTGAAGTGTACCTATGATGAAAATTACAGGCCTCTCATCTTTTTAAGTGGAAGAACTTGCACAATTGGTGGCTGACTAAATACTTTTTTGCCCCACTGTATAAACAAACAAAACAAAAAAATATATATAGCATCAAAAAGAAGCTGCCAAGATCATTATACAATGTGCACAATCTTGCTACAGGATAAAGCAGAATGTATCAACAATAGGATACCAGGATAGCCTACTCAGGAGAAAAACACAAAGCATTCCTTAGAGAAGTTCGAAAAACACTGACTGAACTGTAGGCGAGACTAGTCTATTTCGTAATTGTGATTAAAAAAAAAATCTTTCCCATGATCTAAACTCGGAAGTACGCATGCACTAGCCTACACCGGAAAATTCCCAATCTGTTTTAAAAGGTTGCATTTGAAATACTTTTCAGACTCACTCTGACTGTAGAACGAGTGCGCTCAGATTTCTTGCCATGAACGTGCTGCCTGGAACGCGCGTACGACACGTTGAATACAAAGTATCTCTTCTCCTTTGATATAACGCACATGTATGCCACACACACCATTAAAGATTTGTTGTTTATAATTTGAA
The DNA here is from genome assembly GCF_023373465.1 of Oncorhynchus keta. Lineage (NCBI taxonomy): Eukaryota > Metazoa > Chordata > Actinopteri > Salmoniformes > Salmonidae > Oncorhynchus > Oncorhynchus keta. The sequence continues at coordinate 36,204,446 of NC_068431.1, read as the reverse complement.
TATTGAGGGGGGCTGGTGGCAAGCGGATACTTTGACTTACCTATTCCAGACCGTGTCCTATTCCCGACATCGAGGTCTCCTTCTCTTGTTTATGTCTTATATAATTAGATAACTTTCGGTTTCCCAGTTCTCGGCGGTGTGGGCAATCGTTTAAATAACTCACAATAAGCTATTGACTTCTGATTTAACTCTTCCTTTAAGTTAAGAAAACACCCTGCCTGCCTTTCTACTGTACCCTTTCCCATTCCTCCCGCCCCCTCTTTCCTCTGACCCGTTCCCACAGTTTTTGTTTAACCTCTACCTTCTGCAGCCGGGAAAGATACGCCCGCTTTTCCTACATTCAATGTGCCTCTACATCACTCGGAGCCTATCCCCTTTAAATAGCGATGCTTCGGATTCCTGGAAGTTTTGAAATGACATGCGATATCTATTTAAGATTAAAACAATCGGGTGTGGTCTGGCTCTGGTTCTACATTTCGAACTAGAAACAATTGTAAAGGAGGGTTATAAAGGTTAAGAATGTACTCTTAATTAGTGTCCAATTTCAACATCATGGGATATGACTACTCAAACCAGATGGGAAAACACGGGAGAGAAAGTCACACACTATATATTACAGCATTTGGAGAAAAACTGAAACACATACATATCTCAATGTCTTTAAAAATAGCCTGACATGCAGGCCATATGGCTATTGTTACATTCATGTCATTCAAATTATAAAAGGGAAATCCTAAATAAACTAAAACAGTCATTAAAAAAAGTGGACAAATTGGTTTTCTAATATTTACATGGCATTTTTTTATTTCCTTGGAGCTTGGCAATTTTGGCATTGGAAATACATTTAGAACATTTCATTAAGGAGTGTATTGATATAAAATATCCTACAAATAATTCAATATTGAGAAATCTGACAGAGATATGACATGTTTTCTGTTTACAATGAGTGAAAACAAAGCTGGTGAGGTGCATTTGTTATAGGCTAGGCTACTAACATTATCTAAAGGATTGTGGGTGAAATTTCATACTTTTACATAATTTATTGTAATGTAACATTTCAGTGAAAGGCCTACATCATTCTGTCCATTTATCCAAGGATGCTCAGACATTTCCTCTCCTCCTATCCTATTCCTAACCTCTACTTTCCTCTCCTCCTCATTCACCAGCATGAAGTTCCTGTTCCTCCCACTGTGTGTCACTGACGAGTCGATAGTTCACCTGCCGGTAGTTCTGTGGGTGAACCTGTCTCTGCCTCCATACCTCCTCATACAGACTCTGTGTGACTGGGGGTAGAGGGGCAAACCTCCCAGTCTGAGCTAAGGTCTGGGCATAACCCCACTGTTCCTTGTCCATCTTCAGCATATGTCTGAGCTGCACCCCCCTCTCCACCTTCCTCGCCATCTCTCCCTGGGCCTCCTCTTCCATCTCAGCCAGTGATGGCAGGGCCACGGAGCCCTCCAGCACTGCCAGGGCAAACTGGACCTGAGAGAAAGAGAGGAAGAGCGAGAGAGATTGATAGAGAGAGAGAAAGAAGGGAAAGAACAAAAAAGCAATAAGAGAGAGAATGAGCAAGATATAGTGAGGGAGGGATGGGGTAGCCAGACATTTTGTTTCACAAAAAATAAGATAATCAACATCACCATCAACCTCACCTGGCAGTGGAAGTGGGGGAAGGGGCAGATTATTTTACAGATGCCTATGATGAAGAGTGAGGGGAATGCTGGGGGCATCAGGAACCTGTAGAGCGGGGTTACCAGGTGCTCCTGAACCTCCAGGCCCAATCGGGCTGGCTCCAGGAAAGGGTAGCTGAAGTTGTAGCCCGTGCAGAGCAGCAGGACCTGGGCCTGGGTAATGGACCCATCCTGGAACCGCAGAGACCCATCCTCCTGGATCTCCTCCACAGGGGTGGCCTGGTGGACTCCATAGGGCAGAGGAAAGGGCAGGGTGGGCTTACCGTGGCTCAGAGTCACCTGGGCGTTGGATCGACCCAGTTCTAGTGAGATGTCAAGTCCTGAGGCCCCAGCGCCCAGCACTACCACTGACTGACCTGAGAAGGGCTCTGGGTGGCGGTATGAGTGACTGTGGATCACTTTGCCTAGAGAGAGACGGGGGGGGGGTGAGATACAGATTCAGAGGGAGATACAGAGGGAGATAAAGAGATGAGATAAAAGCCATGAGTTTTTCCTGAACACCTAACCTGGCCCAGACATTTTCCAGTTCAGGTTGCATGGTCAGGAAAATTCTGGGCATGAGATATAGGTAGAGAAAGAGAGGGATAGGGATTGATGACTGTGGTGTACACCTTTAAATCGCTCTAGCCCAGGGATGGATGGGATGTGGGGGTCAGAGTAGTGCCTAAAGGGAAAGGAGACAGGGGTCAAGAGTTAAGGGTTAGGGTGTAAAAGACATTGTAAATATCTAAAGCACATGCACATCTCTTACCCGCTGCAGATGAACACGGAATCAAAAGTTTCAGTGTTCTGTGATCCAGACTTCACGTCACGTGAGGTCACCTTCCACGTCGTCATTGGTCCTTTACCCTCTGTCACCACAGGGCTCACCTCATCCACCACAGCGCTGAACTAACAAAGAATGGGGGAGAGATGGGGTGAGAGGCGTTAGACTCTTGTCCTGTTAAACTGAATAAACATTTTCCTTTTATAACCTGAAATCGATGAGTGTGTACCTTCCTTCTCTACCCCTGACAGAGGACCATGTGTGTGAGTGACGGTACCTACCCTAATATGTGGTGTGATGCAGTGGCTCTGGCAGTATCTCTCCAGATACTTCTGCACTTCCTGGTGTGGCAGGAAGGAGGGCAGCTGGGGGTCAAAGGGGAAGTCAGGGAACATCATGACCTCCTTGGGCAGGTTGGTCCTGCATAGAGTTAAGGGAGTGTAAAATGTGAGACACACAAAATAAGACCTGGGTCATGTCAGAGAGAGACAGACAGAGAGAGACATGGAGAGAAAGAAAGGGTGGAGTTCGTGTTACTGTACCGGAGGTCTCTGTACATGCTGCTGTGAATGGGCAGCCCGTTGTCATAGCTACCGGTGCGTTCCTCGTAGAACCATGTGCCGCCCACGTATTCCGTGAGCTCGTAGACAACGGGTGGGGCGAAGGTGTCTGGGCGGGACAAGATGTGACGTGCGGCACACAGACCTGCAGCTCCCGCGCCCACCACCGCAACTCGCAGCTGCTGCATCCTCACGGTCCTGTCCGAGGACATGCCAGACAGACCTGGAATACAATTACATCAGGGACCTATTCAGGAGGGTGTTTATAAAAATACAGCTAGAGAACTGACTAATAACTCTAAAGAAAACAGATCACAACACTGACACCAAATAGACAAATGACTCTGTCGCTGACATACCTACACAACAGACACAAACAATACCCACTGTCTGTCACACACACTGTCCAACTGGGTAACATTGTATATGATGCCAAACAGATACATCTGAGCTCAAGAGAGAGAATGCACATAATCTAAACATTACAGTGTGTGTTTGAGCTGTGGGGGTTTGGTGGGAGGGGACTGAGGGTGTTTCAAAGTTTACTTACGTGTAAAGTCCAAATCTGCTGTGCATTGAGCAGGGTTAAAACAATAGAAGAAAAGTAATTTCAACAGAAGACAAGAAGGAAAAGTCAAAATACTTAATCTCACAACCCTTCAGCCGTACAGCAGCCACCAGTCTACTTCGGCACAGAGTGAAGTGAACATTGATCTTCAGACAAAAAATGGACATTGGGAGAATCTCAATTGTACTTCCTCGCCTTCTCAAATCCCATTGGAGGAGAAGGTCAGAGGGGCGGGACCTCTGGCTTTCTCCTCCAATGGGTTTTGAGAAGGAGCCGAGGAGACAGGAGGCGAAGAGGATACAATTGAAATTCTACCATTATCGAAACAACATCACGTGTCAAAGAGTAGTCATTTTTTGGGATACGTCATAAACCAGAAGCGTGATAGACGCTAAACACAGCCACAATTCTTTGAGTTGAACATTTACCGCGTGTTAATAAACAACCATCCACAAATGTATTGTAATGAAACAGGCAGGGAAGCAGGTCTCGAACCATCGACCTTCGAGCCCGAGGTCCGGCGCGCTATCGACTGTGCTGCAAAAGCATGCTCGTACGGCAGGTTCGATTTCCGCGCTTTATAAACCCACTACTCCCTCCTTTCAGCGCTTCCTCACGCTAGTTTCCGACTCCACGTTTTACAGGAACGCGCTCACAGGCCAAACACACGCACTGTCGTGGATGCAAGGTCCGATCACTTCTGACACCAAAGTAATGAAACAGGCAGGGAGCGAGCCCGAGGTCCGGCGCGCTATCGACTGTGCCGCAAAAGCATGCCCAGGGTCGTTACAGTATTTTGGAGCAAATTAGACAGGACAATTATATATATTTTCTTCAATTTCGCAATAATCCGTGCTGTGCTCTTATCACAGCAGTTTTTGTTCAGTAATTTTCCGAGTTTGTGACAACTCAAAACGTTGGTTATATTTTGCGCCATCTTGGTAAGGGACTACGAAATAGATTTTAAAAAAGTATCCAATTACAGTTATACATTCCAAATGCATCATAATTCAGAAATAATACATGTTAATTGTGTGCATGTTTAAATTGACTAATGTAATAATATCAATTGATTGAGAGGTTGTTCACGGTCTTTACCCATATTGGAAATAGAAGCATCTAGTCATAAAAAGATTGAAAGCTCTAATCCATCTGTAAAATTGAAGTGTTATGGAAATGTTAAGGTAAATTCCGATTGAGCTGACATAAGCACTATTTACCCTGAATGCAGTAGACGCTAAAGTGTGTACATTGCCATAACACTTTTATCACGCTGTAATGCTTAATTTCATGACGTAGAGGCCTGAATCAGGGTGACAATTTGTTTTACATACACACTTTTACAACAGTCCCATATTTGAATGTGTATTATATTTCTCCATAAGTGTTTTTCACTGCTTATATAGTTATTTTAGCTCTCCGTTGCATAATATCCATTACTGACCATTACTTAACCCTCACAAGGCTGCAGGCCCAGACGGCATCCCCAGCCGCGCCCTCAGAGCATGCGCAGACCAGCTGGCCGGTGTGTTTACGGACATATTCAATCAATCCCTATACCCGTCTGCTGTTCCCACATGCTTCAAGAGGGCCACCATTGTTCCTGTTCCCAAGAAAGCTCAGGTAACTGAGCTAAACAACTACCGCCCCGTAGCACTCACTTCCGTCATCATGAAGTGCTTTGAGAGACTAGTCAAGGACCATATCACCTCCACCCTACCTGACACCCTAGACCCACTCCAATTTGCTTACCGCCCAAATAGGTCCACAGACGATGCAATCTCAACCACACTGCACACTTCCCTAACCCACCTGGACAAGAGGAATACCTATGTGAGAATGCTGTTCATCGACTACAGCTCGGCATTCAACACCATAGTACCCTCCAAGCTCGTCGTCAAGCTCGAGACCCTGGGTCTCGACCCCGCCCTGTGCAACTGGGTACTGGACTTCCTGATGGGCCGCCCCCAGGTGGTGAGGGTAGGCAACAACATCTCCTCCCCGCTGATCCTCAACACGGGGGCCCCACAAGGGTGCGTTCTGAGCCCTCTCCTGTACTCCCTGTTCACCCACGACTGCGTGGCCACGCACGCCTCCAACTCAATCATCAAGTTTGCGGACGACACAACAGTGGTAGGCTTGATTACCAACAACGACGAGACGGCCTACAGGGAGGAGGTGAGGGCCCTCAGAGTGTGGTGTCAGGAAAATAACCTCACACTCAACGTCAACAAAACTAAGGAGATGATTGTGGACTTCAGGAAACAGCAGAGGAACACCCCTATCCACATCGATGGAACAGTAGTGGAGAGGGTAGCAAGTTTTAAGTTCCTCGGCATACACATCACAGACAAACTGAATTGGTCCACTCACACTGACAGCGTCGTGAAGAAGGCGCAGCAGCGCCTCTTCAACCTCAGGAGGCTGAAGAAATTCGGCTTGTCACCAAAAGCACTCACAAACTTCTACAGATGCACAATCGAGAGCATCCTGGCGGGCTGTATCACCGCCTGGTACGGCAACTGCTCCGCCCTCAACCGTAAGGCTCTCCAGAGGGTAGTGAGGTCTGCACAACGCATTACCGGGGCAAACTACCTGCCCTCCAGGACACCTACACCACCCGATGTTACAGGAAGGCCATAAAGATCATCAAGGACATCGACCACCCGAACCACTGCCTGTTCACCCGCTATCATCCAGAAGGCGAGGTCAGTACAGGTGCATCAAAGCTGGGACCGAGAGACTGAAAAACAGCTTCTATCTCAAGGCCATCAGACTGTTAAACAGCCACCACTAACATTGAGTGGCTGCTGCCATTGACACTGACCCAACTCCAGCCACTTTAATAATGGGAATTGATGGGAAATGATGTAAATATATCACTAGCCACTTTAAACAATGCTACCTTATATGTTACTTACCCTACATTATTCATCTCATATGCATACGTATATACTGTACTCTACATCATCGACTGCATCCTTATGTAATACATGTATCACTAGCCACTTTAACTATGCCACTTTGTTTACTTTGTCTACATACTCATCTCATATGTATATACTGTACTCGATACCATCTACTGTATGCTGCTCTGTACCATCACTCATTCATATATCCTTATGTACATATTCTTTATCCCCTTACACTGTGTATAAGACAGTAGTTTTGGAATTGTTAGTTAGATTACTTGTTGGTTATCACTGCATTGTCGGAACTAGAAGCACAAGCATTTCGCTACACTCGCATTAACATCTGCTAACCATGTGTATGTGACAAATAAAATTTTATTTGACCTTAAGTATCTATCATAGTTTTCTAATACTAACCAAAACTGCTGCCTCACTCTCCCTGAGAAATTAGGAGTAAACAATGCTGTCCATTTCCACCACAGTTCTATTGAGGTCAAACGACACAAAGAAACAGCATTTTAACCAAAAGTTATTTTTATTATACAAAGTCAGAAACATAAATAAGAGCAAAAGAGAGACATCGCCATGATCCATATCACACACACACACATTTCCAGGAGGCTGAATAGACATTTGAGTCCATGTCCATTCAAGTTCAATCATCCTGTTTTTTTATGCCACAGATTCTCTCTCTCTCTCTCTCTCTCTCTCTCATTTAGCAGTAGCATTGCCATGAGGCAGCTGTTGCTGCTGTTGTTGCTCTGCCAGAGCCTGCTGCAGACGGGTGCGTTTCCGGGAATAGTGCTGCCAGTGCAGTAATTGCTGCTCATCGATGAACTTGGCACATTGTGCATTCACCAGCTCCTTCCTGAAGTGCTCGTACTGAAGCAGCTCCAGCATGTGCAGACAATGGGGGTATCTGCATGACAAGGGAGACATACACAGAGCCTTCAGAAAGTATTTACACCACTGAACCTTTCCCAGATTCTGTTCTGTTACAGCCCGAATTTAAAATTGATTCAATTGAGATAAAATGTATCACAGGCCTACATACAACAACCCATAATGTCAAAGTGGAATTATGTTTTTAATAAAAAATAAAAAAAATAAAAAAATGAAAGCTGAAATGTCTTGAGTCAATAAGTATTAAACTTTGACATCACAAGTAAAGATGTGCTTAACAAATCACATGGACTCACTGTGTGCAATAATATTGTTATACATTGTATTTTTAAAATCACTACCTCCTCTCTGTACCCCACACATAAAATTATTTGTAAGGTTCCTCAGCCGAGTAATTAATTTAACAGATTCAACCAAAGACAAGGGATGTTATCCAATGCCTCACAAAAAAGGACACCTATTGATAGATGTGTAAAAAAAAAAAAAGCAGAAACTGAATATCCATTTGGGCATTGTGAAGTTTTAATTACAATTTAGATGGTTTATCAATACACACAGTTACTACAGTTGAAGTTGGAAGTTTACGTACACTTAGGTTGGAGTCATTAAAACTCTTAACCTATAACTCACTGTATCACAATTCCAGTTGGGCAGAAGTTTACATACACTAAGTTGACTATGTCTTTAAACAGCATGGAACATTTCTGAAAATGATGTCATGGCTTTAGAAGCTTCTGATAGGCGAATTGACATCATTTGAGTCAATTGGAGGTGTACCTGTGGATGTCTTTCAGGGCCTACCGTCAAACTCAGTGCCTCTTTGCTCGACAACATGGGAAAATCAAAAGAAATCAGCAAAGATCTCAGATTTGTAGACCTCCACAAGTCTGGTTCATCCTTGGGAGCAATTTCCAAACGCCTGAAGGTACCACGTTCATCTGTGCAAACAATAGTACACAAGTATAAACACCATGGGACCGCCATACCGCTCAGGAAGGTGATGCGTTCTGTCTCCGAGAGATGAACGTACTTTGGTGCGAAAAGTGCAAATCAATCCCAGAACAACAGCAAAGGACCTTGTGAAGATGCTGGAGGAAATAGGTACCTATATCCACAGTAAAACAAGTCCTATATCGACATAACCTGAAAGGCCGCTCAGCAAGGAAGAAGTCACTTCTCCAAAACCGCCATAAAAAATCCAGACTACGGTTTGCAGCTGCACATGGGGACAAAGATGGTACTTTTTTGGAGAAATGTCCTCTGGTCTGACGAAACAAAAATAGAACTGTTTGGCCATAATGACCATTGTTATGTTTGAATGAAAAAGGGTAAGGCTTGCAAGCCAAAGAACACCATCCCAACCATGAAGCACAGGGGTGGCAGCATCATGTTGTGTGGGTGCTTTGCTGCAGGAGGGACTGATGCATTTCACAAAATAGATGGCATCATGAAGGAGGAAGATCATGGATATATTGAAGCAACATCTCAAGACATCAGTCAGGAAGTCAAAGCTTGGTTGCAAATGGGTCTTCCAAATGGACAATGACCCCAAGCATACTTCCAAAGTTGTGGTAAAATGGCTTAAGGACAACAAAGTCAAGTTATTGGAGTGGCCATCAAAGTCCTGACCTCAATCCTATAGAACATTTGTGGGCAGAACGGAAAAAGCATGTGCGAGCAAGGAGGCCTACAAACCTGACTCAGTTACACCAGCTCTGTCAGGAGGAATGGGCCAAAATTCACCCAACTTATTGTTGGAAGCTTGTGGAAGGCTACGTGAAACCTTGAACCCACGTTAAACAATTTAAAGGCAATGCTACCAAATACTAATTGAGTGCATGTAAACTTCAGAGCAACTGGGAATGTGATGAAAGAAATAAAAGCTGAAATAAAATCACTTCTATTAATCTGACATTTCACATTCTTAAAATAAAGTGATGATCCTAACTGACCTAAGACAGGGAATTTTTATTATTATTAATTGTCAGTAATTGTGAAATACCGAGTTGAAATTTATTTGGCTAAGGTGTATTTAAACGTCCGACTTCAACTGTACACAGATACAGGCGTCCTTTCTAACTCAGTTGCTAAAGAAAGGAAACCGCTCAGGGATTTCACCATGAGGCCAATGGTAACTTTAAAACAGTTACAGAGTTTAATGGCTGTGATTGTAGAAAACTGGATGGATCAACAACATTGTATACTGAACAAAAATATAAAAATGCCAACATGTTAAGTGTCGGTCCATGTTTCATGAGCTTAAATTAAAGACCCCAGAACATTTCCATACTCACAAAAAGCTTCTCAAATTTTGTGCACAAATTTGTTACCATCCCAGCTGGTGAGCATTTCTCCTTTGCCAAGATTATCCATACACCTGACAGGTGTGGCATATCAAGCTGATAAAAACAGCATGATCATTCCACAGGTGCATCTTGTGCTGGGGACAATAAAAGGCCACCGAAATGTGCAGTTTTGTCAAACAACACAATTCCACAGATATTTCAAGTTGAGGGAGCGTGCAATTGGCATACTGACTCCAGAAATGTCCACCAGAACTGTTGCCAGAGAATTTAAAATACATTTCTCTACCATAAGCTGCCTCCAACATCATTTTAGAGAATTTGGCAGTACTTGTAGCTGGCCTCACAACCGCAGACCACTTGTAACCACGACAGCCCAGGACCTCCACATCCAGCTTCTTAACCTGCGGGATCATCTGAGACCAGCCACCAGGACAGCTGATGAAACTGAGGAGTATTTATGTCTATAATAATGCCCTTTTGTGGGGAAAAACAAATGTCTGATTGGCTGGGCCCGTCTCCCCAGTAGGTGGGCCTATGCCCTCCCAGGCCCACCAATGGCTGCACGGCTGCCTAGTCATGTGAAACCCATACATTAATTTATTTCAATTGACTGATTTCCTTATATGAACTGTAACTCAGTAAAATCGTTGAATTACTATTTTCGTTCAGCAGTTACTCTACAATACTAACCTAATTGACAGAGTGAAAAGTAGTCTGTACAGAATATACATTTGCCAAAACATGCATCCTGTGCTGAACTCTGCATTGGAATATAGTTCAGCACAGGCAAAATCCTGGATGAAAATCTGGTTCAGTCCAACAGAAACTGGGACACAAATTCACCTTTCAGCAGGACAATAACATAAAACACAGCCAAATATATACTGGAGTTGCTTACAAAGATGACATTGAATGTTCCTGAGTTGCCTAGTTACAGTTTTGACTTAAATTGGCTTGAAGATCTATTGCAAGACTTGAAAATGGCTGTCTAGCAATGACCAACAAGCAACTTCACAGAGCTTGAAGAACTAAGAGTAATGTACAAATATTATACAATCCAAGTATGCAAAGCTCTTAAGAGATTTACCCATTAAGACTCACTGCTGTAATCACTGCCAAAGGTGATTCTAACATGTATTGACTCAGGAGTTTGAATACTTAGCTAATCAAGAGATACGTTTTTTAAAAATGTTCATATAGACTACCAGTCAAAAGTTTGGACACATCTACTCATTCAAGGGTTTTTCTTTATTTGTACTATTTTCTACATTGTAGAATAATAGTGAAGACATCAAAATTATGATCACATATGGATCATGTAGTAACCAAAAAAAGTGTTCAATATATCAAAATATATTTCTTGAGATTTTTCAAAGTAGCCACCCTTTGCCTTGATGACAGCTTTGCACACTCTTGGCATTCTCTCAACCAGCTTAATGAGGTAGTCACCTGGAATGCATTTCAATTAACCGTTGTGCCTTGTTAAGTTAATTTGTGGAATTTGTTTCCTTCTTAATGAGTTTGAGTCAATTTGTTGTGTTGTGACAAGGTAGGGTTAGTATACAGAAGATAGCCCTATTTGGTAAAAAGTCCATATTATGGCAAGAAGAGCTCAAATAAGCAAAGAGAAACGACAGCCCATCATTACTTTAAGACATGAAGGTCAGTCATTGTGAAACATTTCAAGAATTTTTAAAGTTTCTTGAAGTGCAGTCACAAAAACCATCAAGTGCTATGATGAAACTGGCTCTCATGAGGACAGCCACAAGAAAGGAAGACCCAGAGTTACCTCTGCTGCAGATGATACGTTCATCAGCGTTAACAGAGCAAACAGCTGGAGGCAGGGCGTTCTCCTATAGAGCTCCATTTTTATGGAATGGTCTGCTTATCCATGTGAGACGCAGACTTGATCTCAAACATTAAGTCTTTATTGAAGACTCATCTCTTCAGTAAGTCCTATGATTGACTGTAGTCTGGCCCAGAAGTGTGAAGGTGAACGGAAAGGCACTGGAGCAACGAACCACCCTTGCCGTCTCTGTCTGGCCAGCTCCCCTCTCTCCACTGGGATTCTCTGCCTCTAACCCTATTACAGGGGCTGAATCACTGGCTTCCTGGTGCTCTTCCATGCTGTCCTTGGGATGGGTGCGTCACTTGAGTGGGTTGAGTCACTGACGTGATCTTCCTGTCTGGGTTGGCGCCCCCTTGAGTTGTGCCATGGCGGAGATCTTTGTGGGCTATACTCGGCCTTGTCTCAGGATGGTAAGATGGTGGTTGAAGATATCCCTCTAGTGGTGTGGGGGCTGTGCTTGGCAAAGTGGGTGGGGATATATCCTGTCTGTTTGGCCCTGTTCGGGGGTATCGTCGGACGGGGCCACAGTGTCTCCCGACCCCTCCTGTCTCAGCCTCCAGTATTTATGCTGCAGTAGTTTGTGTCGGGGGGCTAGGGTCAGTCTGTTATATCTGGAGTATTGCTCCTGTCTTATCCGGTGTCTTGTGTGAATTTAAGAATGCCCTCTATAATTCTCTCTCTCAGAGGACCTGAGCCCTAGGACCATGCCTCAGGACTACCTGGCCTGATGACTCCTTGCTGTCCCCAGTCCACCTGGCCCTGCTGCTGCTCCAGTTTCAACTGTTCTGCCTGCGGCTATGGAACCCTGACCTGTTCTTCCACTTTAACAGAGTATTTTGTGTAGCTCATTTACCACAAAATGACAATTAAATCCATTTCAATCCCACTTTGTAACAACATGTGGAAAAGGTAAAGGGGTGTGAATACTTACTGAAGGCACTGTTGTACATACATTATACACATTGTTATACTACTGTGACTGATGTATATGATGCAGAGGGGAAAAACAACAGTGAATCTTACTTCAGGAATTTGGCATATTCAGGCTCCTTCCAGTACAGTAGGTACTTCAGGTAGTTCACAAAGGGTTTTTCTCGCAGGTAACCCCTCTGAGCCAGAACTGGAGGGATACAGAGGAACAGAGATGAGTCACAAACAATGCTAGCTATATCTCAAATCAAATTTTATTGGTCACAGACATTTTTTTCTTGCAGATGTTATTGCAGGTGTAGCAAAATGCTCCAACTGTGCAGTAGTATGTAACAATTCACAACAATACACACAAATGTAAAATAATGGAATTAAGAAATATATAAATATTAGGACGAGCAATGTCGGAGTGACATTGACTAAAATACAGTATATACATACATATGAGACGAATAAAGCAGTATGTAAACATTATTAAAGTGACTAGTGTTTCATTTTTAAAGTGGCCAGTGATATCTGCAGGTTATAGTAACGAGTGTCTTTGGTTGTACTGAGTGACAGAAAATTTAGGATAAGTTAGCTAGCTGAATAACCCACTCACAGTTCAGATAATTCGGATTGGCCAAGCATTGGATGAACTCCAGCTCTGATTGAAAGCGGTTCCTTGCCTGCTCCTCTGTGAAATTAGACACACAAAACAAGTTAGAGTAACATAACATTACAATTGACTTTGGGGAAAGCAGTTTGCTAGCCAAAACAGCTGGCTAGGAAACCATGGGTGTGTTCAGTTCATATGTTGCATTACAGTTCATATCGAACAACATTTTTCCCCAAAACTGTGTGCACCTTTCTTCAACAGCCTTTGAGGTAAGTTCTATCTAAATATAGGTGCGACTATATGAAATTGCATAACTCGTACAGCACACCATAATCATAACGTTCTTCATCTGGCCAACACCGTTTCCGTTTACTTAAACGTTGCACACCGTTCTGTCGTACTGAACGCGTCCCAGGGATAACTTGTTTTATTTTTTGTACGCTTTATTTAACTAGGCAAGTCAGTAAAGAACAAATTATTAATTACAATGACGGCCTACCCCGGCCAAACCCAAACGACGCTGGGCCAATTGCGCGCCACCCTATGGGACTCCCAATCACAGCCGGTTGTGATACAGCCTGGAATCGAACCAGGGTCTGTAGTGACGCCTCTAAGACTGAGATGCAGTGCCTTAGACCGCTACTTCAACGTTAGCTCGAGCTACACCAATATATCACATTTAGCTTGCATTATGTGGACATTAGTCTTTTAAAAAAAGCAGCTGCAAAACATCCAGTCCGCTAGCCACTTTATAGTTGTTTGTAGCCTACTTTGTCTAACGAGCTAGTTAGCTAACGTTAGATAGCGAGTTGGTTAGCTATATTACCTGATTCCATGACGCCTGCCATTAAAGATGACTGCACGAAAACAACAGGTTCCTTAAAACGGAAATGTGTAAGCTGTTTAAACGAATATATTGTTAGTTTGCTGAATTAATTGTTGTGGTCTGGTCAGCAACAAAATCAGCCCGATCATGTCGCCATATTTGCCGTAAACTGCAGCAGTATCACTTTTTTCCGACAATAGTAGCCATTCTCAAGTTAACCACTAGAGGGCAGTATTCTCCCAGTCGTCAAATACAGTATGTCTGTCTGATAGGAGAGACTTCACAGACTTGTGGAATGTTTTGTTTTACATCCAGTACAATCATTTTCACCAAAGTTTACGTTGGACACATGTGCCATCGAAATAAGGCAGGATTTACCACCCTGGAGTCTAGGTTATATGTAGATTTATCTTGATTTGTGATTGGTACTTTAAGGGCTATCTACATACAGTGCGTTCAGAAAGTATTCACACACTGATTTTGTAACACACAGCCTGCAATTAAAATGAATAAAATTAGAGATTTTGTGTCACTGGCCTACAGACACCATAATGTGAAGGTGGAAGTATGTTTTTTTAGAAACGTTCACAAATGAATTACAAATTAAAAGCTGAAATGACTTGAGTCAATAAGTATTCAAACATTTTGTTATGGCCTAAATAAGTTCAGGAGTAATAATTAGTCACATAATAGATTGCATTAAAGGTGCTATAATAGTGTTTAACATTATTTTTGAATGACTACCTCATCTCTGTACCCCTCACATACAATTATCTGTAAGGTCCCTCAGTTGAGCAGTGAATTTCAAACACAGATTAATTTACAAAGACCAGGAAGGTTTTCCAATGACTCACAAAGAAGGACACCTATTGGTAGCTGGCTAAAAATTAAAAAAAAGCAAACATTGAATATCCCTTTGAGCCTGGTGAAGTTATTAATTACACTTTGGATGACGTATCAATACAGCCAGTCACTACAAAGATACATCCTTCCTAACTCCATTGCTGGAGAGGAAGGAAACCGCTCAGGGATTTCACCATGAGGTCAATGGTGACTTTAATACAGTTACAGAGTTTAATGGCTGTGATAGGAGAAAACTGAGGATAGATCAACAAAAGTGCAGTTACTCCACAATACTAACCGAATTGACAGAGGTAAAAGAAAGAAACTTTTACAGAATAAAAATATTCCAAAACATGCATCCTGTTTGAAATGAGGCATTAAAGTAAAACTGCAAACAATGTGACGAAGAAATTAACTTTATGTCCTGAATACAAAGCGTTATGTTTCGGGTAAATCCAACCTAACACACCACTCAGTACCACTATTCATATTGTCAAGAATTTAATGTTCCTGAGTGGCCTAGTTACAGTTTTGACTTGAACATCTATGGCAAGACTTGAAAATGGGTCTAGCAGTGATCAACCAACTTAACAGAGCTTGAAGAATGAAAAAAAAGAATGAAGTTCAAATATTGTACAATTCAGGTGTGCAAAGCTCTTAGAGACAGCTGTAATCACTGCCAAAGGTGATTCTAACATATATTAACTCGGGGGTGTGAATACTATTGTAAATTATATATTTATGTATTTCATTTTCAAAACATTTGCTAAAATTTCAAAAAACACTTTGTAATTATGTGGTATTGTGTGTAGATGGGTGAGACAAAAATCTATTGAATTCATTTTGAACTCAGGCTGCAACACAACAACATGTGGAATAAGGGGTATGAATACTCTCTGAAGGCACTGTAGCACTTGCCTCATACCCCCTGCTGAGTTGTTGTCCCACAGCTCTACCTGCCCCAGACAGGCAAGGCCATAGTTCAATACACCCTCCTGTTCTTACAATCCTCTGAATTATAAAACGTATTTAAAAACTCCTTCAACCAAAGCATCCAATAACTTAACTGGGAGGTGAACGATTAATTATACACTTTTGAGATTCTTTGACTGAATGACTTGAATCCCCTGAGGCTATCAGTATGATATAGATAGAGGGTTTGTTATAGTCAGTCATGTTCTCAGACGTGAGTGAATAGATAAGTCATTTCTCTTTTGGCGTCAGTGGACTTTATCCTGTCCTGCGGCGTGTTGTGTGTGTGTGTGTGTGTGGAGGAATACACTTCTAAACATTTAGGCTGACTGACTACACACCATATCTCATTCTGTTTGCTTGATGAGGTAACCCTGAACATTTTTGTGTGTTTGAGAGAGAGAGAGAGAGAGAGAGAGAGAGAGAGAGAGAGAGAGAGAGAGAGAGAGAGAGAGAGAGAGAGAGAGAGAGAGAGAGAAGAGGGGCAACAACAGGCTTCTGTAGTACTGTGCTTAAGCGTTTGCCTTCAAGACAGTAACTTAATTCTTATCCAAATGATATTTGTGTCTGTCGTAGTACTGCATGGTATATAGTTTGATAGGCTAGTGTGAGAGAAGATGTTTTGTGGTCAACAGAAAGAGACTATGTCCCAGGGACCATATCTGCTCAAACAGTCATCAGCACAACCTCAAAAGTCCAGGCTTTATTCAGCAAAAAAACGAAACAAATACAGTACAATAGACAAAACCATAATAGGTTGTTATTGGAATGGAAAAAAACAACTCTAAACTCTTACAAAAGTCAATAATTTACATTGATAACTATACAAAATATCTAATTAATTACACACAAAATAATTGATCGTAATTGATGTAATCTAACAGAGTTCGCCAACAGGCAGATTATTTTATTTGGCCTCCAAGTTTTCTGTGCAAAACATATTATTTTCTTTTTTTGATTGTTTTGACATAAAAGACTGAAAATGCCAGATAATCAGCTCCAAGTGATTTTAATTAGGAAAATCTGTTCCAAAGTATTCCCACGGATAATAGAGCGATATGTGTGATCGTATACAAACGTAAGCAAGGTTTGCAATGGTTATGTTTTATTCAAATATTATATTTGTTTGGGTAGTCAATTTGTAGTCTCCAAAAGATTTGTAACTATGTTCCGGACCCCTGACCATCCACTCAAGAGAAAATTAGCCAGTGGCTAAAATTAGTTGATGATCCCTGTAATATAATACAATTATAGAATATAAATTGATATAACAATATTGTCAGTAATAGAAATATAAGTTACAGTATTACAGCATGTCTTGGCTTTGCAAGTTATTTATCATCCCTGTTCCCTAAGGCTCTCTAGTGTCATAACCATATAATATAAGAATAAGTCCCGAACAGTAGAAAATACACTGATAATAAACCGGTATGGTGATGGCACAGCTGGAAACTATCCCAGTGTGTGTGTGCGCGCATGTGTTCACCAGACCATAACAGTGATCTCATGGCCAGCCTTCTGTTGCCCCAGCGAGGCTTGTAGTGCTGTTGGAGAAAGATCTGTGGTCTCTTGGTAATACTCCCCCTTCCTCATCCCCTTTTGGCATCGGTAGCAGTGCAATGGCAGTACAGGGGCGTATGGTGGTATATTTGGGGTCATTTCCCCCCTCCTCCTCCTGTAGTGATGTTCGCGGTGGTGTTGGCCCAGGAGGGGAAGGTGTCCAGGTTGAACATAGCTCTACCCCAGCTGTTAATGGCCAGAGTGATGCACAGGATCCCGATGATGTTCATCACTATACCCATTTTAGCCTGTAGGAGAGAGAGGGGGTTAGAGTTGAGGTGGTGGTAGGTTGAGGGGATGGAGGTGATGGTGGATGAATAAGGTGTGAGGAGGAGGTTAAGGTTTCGGATTGGGTGGCAGGGTGAAATATATGTATATCAACTAGGTAGGCTAGTTGAGAACAAATTCTCATTTACAACTGCAACCTGGCCAAGATAAAGCAAAGCAGTGCGATATAAACAACAACACAGAGTTACACATGGAATAAACAAACATACAGTCAATAACACAATAGAGAAAAAAGGTATATATACAGTGTGTGCAAATGAGGTAAGACAAGGGAGGTAAGGCAATAAATAGTTAACACGGTGTCCAAAGAAGGGCCAGAAGTATAGAGAATAGTGTCGTCTGTGCAGAGGTGGATCAGAGAATCACCAGCAGCAAGAGTGACATCATTGATGTATACAGAGAAAAGAGTCGTCCAGAGAATTGAACCCTGTGGCCCCATAGAGACCGCCAGAGGTCCGGACAACAGGCCCTCCGATTTGACTCTGTCTGATAAGTACAGTAGGTACCTATGGTAGCCTGTCTCTCACCATGTCTGACACCTTCAGGTATCCATAAGAGAACACGATGGCATTAGGAGGCGTGGCCACAGGCAGCATGAAGGCAAAGGATGCACTGAGGGTGCAGGGTACCATCACATACAGCGGGTTCAACCCTATGGACTGGGACTGCAATAGAACACACACATATTAACCAGCACACACTCGCACTTACGTGCATACGAATGCATGCACATGAGCACACACGAGTACATACACAAGTAGTACTATCCTGTAATGTGGATGTGAATAGGATGAATAAAAGTGTGTATGCATGTGGCTCTGTGTGCTGGAGCAGTTATCAAAGCTTCTCTTCACTGAATCAACAGAGCTGAGAGCTCTACACAGTGCTGCTACAGTCTCACTGTCTGCTCTCTAATGTGACCTATTAGCGAGAGAGTCTCTCTCTCTCTCTGTGTGTGTGTGTGTGTGTGTGAACCTCTTAAGTGATAGGCCTGGCTCAGATCCCCTATTGACCAACTCTATTCAGTACATTCCAATTTCATCAAGAGGAAACTTGATCCCAGAATGAGGGCGCAGAGGGAGTGTCTGTGTGAGAGGGAGGGGGAGAAAGAGAGACTGTGTATGTACCATGGAGGCGAGGATGGGCAGGAAGAGTGTAGCGGTAGCCACGTTGCTGGCACACTCAGTGAAGGTGGCGATGAGGAGACAGAGGATGACAGCGATGGCCCAGGGAGGGACGGAGTAGAGAGGCATCATCTGATCACCCAGCCACCGCGACAGACCAGACACCTAGATGGATACACACACATATTGAAGCTCACACACACACACACACACACACACACACACACACACACACACACACACACACACACACACACACACACACACACACACACACACACACACACACACACACACACACACACACACACACACACACACACACCTCGCTGCCCTTAGCCAGTGCGAAGCCTCCTCCTAGCAACAGTACAATGCTCCAGGGCATCTTCCTCTGAGTCACCTGCCAAGTCAGCAGGGCAGGGGCGGGGCCACGGGTGGGCTGGGGCTCTGACGGGAGGAGGCACACACATGTCAAGCATTGTCTACAGCAGGGTTCACAAACTTTTTGGCCCCAGACCCCATTTTGATATCTGACAATTCTCGCAACCTAAACTATGTGAAAAAAGAAATATACTTAACAGCCAATGTTTACTTTATTTGCAGCTATGGCAGTCAATTGAATATTAGTCTGACATAATGCATCTTATCCCACCACTAAGGAGATGGGTGTGCTTGATGCATGTTGCGTCAGAGCTTCTCAAAGTCTGGGTCAACTGTGCACACCTCATCTCTGCTGTCATATCCAACCTGGATCAATATTTTGTTTTAATGTAGACGAGAGCACTGAATCTGGCTTCCCACAGATATAGCCTACCATGTGTTTTTGGTGCTTTCAAGGTCAAATCATGATGTCAGTGATTGGAAAGGTTGGAAAGTCAGAGCTCTAAAAAGAGGCCAGAGTTCCCGAGTTGGAATTCCGAGTTGGAGTTTCAAAAATGTTTTTCACAATCGGAGCTCATGTCTTTCCGAGTTCCCAGTTGTCTTGAACACACTGAAGTCGGGAAGGTGCATATTTCCGAGTTTCCAGTTGTTTTGAACACAGCATTAATGCTCAGAGGAAAAAGGCAAGGTATTCCCTTTGAGTCAGGAACCAAAACTCCTGTGTTGTGACCCGTGAATGCATTCGGTTACATAACAACTCAATCATTTGTATGATTTCACTTACCGGCATGTCAACGGAGCCAGGATCACAGTCAAACGGATTGTGGGACACTTACTGATGCTGTTTTCTATTACTTTCTTTTCATTAGACGGAAAATCAACCAAACGCTACCATAAAGGCCTGATTGGTAGAGTACTGCAGAGATGGTTGTCCTCGAAAGTCTCCCATCTCCACAGAGGAACTCTAGAGCTCTGTCAGAGTGACCATCGGTTTCTTGGTCACCTCCTTGACCAAGGCCCTTCTCCCCCAATTGCTCAGTTTGGCCAGGCAGCCAGCTCTAGGAAGAGTCTTGGTGGTTCCAAACTTCTCCCATTTCAGAATGATGGAGGCCACTGTGTTCTTGGGGACCTTCAATGCTGCAGAAATGTTTTGGTACCCTCCCCCAGATATGTGCCTCGACACAATCCTGTTTCGGAGTTCTACGGACAATTCCTTCGACGTCATGGCTTGGTTTTTGCTGTGACATGCACTGTCAACTGTGGGACCTTTTATAGACAGTGCCTTTCCAAATCAAGCCCAATCAATCAAATTTACCACGGGTGGGAGGAGTCCAATTAAGTTGTAGGAACATCTCAAGGATGATCAATGGAAACAGGATGTACCTGAGTTCAATTTCGAGTCTCATAGCAAAGGGTCTGAATACTTATGTAACTAAGGTATTTCTGTTTTTTGTGTGTATCACCTGTGTCAAATCTCTGTGTTCTCCAGAAGCAGAGGTAGCGGGGGGGCTCAGAGGGCAAGACGAACAGCAGCACGGCAACAAACACCGCCACTGTGGCATCAGTTACAAACCTGGAGAGGGAGAGGTGGAGGGTTTAGGAGAGGATGGCTAGCGGTTAGCTGTTAGACTGTGTGGGGTTAGGGGGCAGCAGTGCAGGGGAATACAGGGGTTAGGAGTTGGGAAAAGGTGCAGAGGGAGGCCGGGGAGGGGCCCTCCAATCCTTTTTTGAACACTAACTAATTCTTACCCAATGGCAATGTGATGACAGAGGTGATTGACGTAAAGGACAGAGCATTTTTGATGACCTTAGCCCCAGTTTGATCCAGGATTCTGTTAGAATCAATGCCTGTTTCCATGGTGATGTGCCCATTCATAAATTGACAGACGTCACGGTCACATATGCCCTATGTGTTAGGCAGGTCACATGACCAGATAAGAGAGAAGGGCATTTCCATGTAAAAGGACCCATGAGCACCAACATGTAAAGTTCATAGGAGCATGTCACATTGCGTGTCAAACGAAAGCATAGAGTCTATATTTTTGAGAAATTAAGGCATATACAGTGCCTTGCGAAAGTATTCGGCCCCCTTGAACTTTGCGACCTTTTGCCACATTTCAGGCTTCAAACATAAAGATATAAAACTGTATTTTTTTGTGAAGAATCAACAACAAGTGGGACAGAATCATGAAGTGGAACGACATTTATTGGATATTTCAAACTTTTTTAACAAATCAAAAACTGAAAAAGTGGGCGTGCAAAATTATTCAGCCCCTTTACTTTCAGTGCAGCAAATTCTCTCCAGAAGTTCAGTGAGGATCTCTGAATGATCCAATGTTGACCTAAATGATTAATGATGATAAATACAATCCACCTGTGTGTAATCAAGTCTCCGTATAAATGCACCTGCACTGTGATAGTCTCAGATGTCTGTTAAAAGCGCAGAGAGCATCATGAAGAACAAGGAACACACCAGGCAGGTCCGAGATACTGTTGTGAAGAAGTTTAAAGCCGGATTTGGATACAAAAAGATTTCCCAAGCTTTAAACATCCCAAGGAGCACTGTGCAAGCTGTAATATTGAAATGGAAGGAGTATCAGACCACTGCAAATCTACCAAGACCTGGCCGTCCCTCTAAACTTTCAGGTCATACAAGGAGAAGACTGATCAGAGATGCAGCCAAGAGGCCCATGAGATCTACAGCTGAGGTGGGAGACTCTGTCCATAGGACAACAATCAGTCTTATATTGCACAAATCTGGCCTTTATGGAAGAGTGGCAAGAAGAAAGCCATTTCTTAAAGATATCCATAAAAAGTGTTGTTTAAAGTTTGCCACAAGCCACCTGGGAGACACACCAAACATGTGGAAGAAGGTGCTCTGGTCAGATGAAACCAATATTGAACTTTTTGGCAACAATGCAAAACGTTATGTTTGGCGTAAAAGCAACACAGGTCATCACCCTGAACACACCATCCCCACTGCCAAACATGGTGGTGGCAGCATCATGGTTTGGGCCTGCTTTTCTTCAGAAGGGACAGGGAAGATGGTTAAAATTGATGGGAAGATGGATGGAGCCAAATACAGGACCATTCTGGAAGAAAACCTGATGGAGTCTGCAAAAGACCTGAGACTGGGACGGAGATTTGTCTTCCAACAAGACAATGATCCAAAACATAAAGCAAAATCTACAATGGAATGGTTCAAAAATAAACATATCCAGGTGTTAGAATGGCCAAGTCAAAGTCCAGACCTGAATCCAATCGAGAATCTGTGGAAAGAACTGAAAACTGCTGTTCACAAATGCTCTCCATCCAACCTCACTGAGCTCGAGCTGTTTTGCAAGGAGGAATGGAAAAAAATTTCAGTCTCTCGATGTGCAAAACTGATAGAGACATACCCCAAGCGACTTACAGCTGTAATCGCAGCAAAAGGTGACGCTACAAAGTATTAACTTAAGGGGGCTGAATAATTTTGCACGCCCACTTTTTCAGTTTTTGATTTGTTAAAAAAGTTTGAAATATCCAATAAATGTCGTTCCACTTCATGATTGTGTCCCACTTGTTGTTGATTCTTCACAAAAAATACAGTTTTATATCTTTATGTTTGAAGCCTGAAATGTGGCAAAAGGTCGCAAAGTTCAAGGGGGCCGAATACTTTCGCAAGGCACTGTATAAATGTTATATTACCTATCATGTTCAGCTCATAACATATGTTTTATCTTTCTGTCGTCTGGTGGTCAAAGCAAGATTATGAAAACAGTCTCGACAACCCCTACCCACTCTCACTCTCTGTTTCTCTGCCGTTTCTCTCTCTCTCCATGTAATGCCACCTCTCCTGGCTCTTACTGACACCTACCATGACACCCTACCACCTACCCTATTTCCATTTACTTTATCAAGCATCCTCACCCCACTGAGCACCGACCGACACCCGACGTTCATGGATGTTGAAAAGTAGTTGAAATTTGGTCAGTCCTCCCTGTCCGGACCAGATCTGAACCAATTATAGAATTCTAGAGAAAAGTACTGTATACTACAGTAGAGCACACAAGCGTAGAGTACAGTATAATGTACTGTTGGACTCTACTGTGTTGTACTGTGATATCCAAACTTGTGAAACAGATGTTTAGATTGTTTCAAGATTTGGTCTGGTCCAACCCAATGTGGTCTTGTTTGGGGGCGGAGCTCATTACAATCAAAGCCGGTGTGTAGAATAATAGGGAAAGGGGAAACCTAGTCACTTGTACAACTGAATGCACTCAACTGAAATGTGTCTTCCTCATTTAACCCAATGCCTCTGAATCAGAGAGGTGCGGAGGGCTGCCATAATTGACATCCGCGCCCAGGGGTTAACTGCCTTGCTCAGGGGCAGAACGACAGATTTTTACCTAGTCAGCTTGGGGATTTGATCCAGCAGCCTTTCGGTTACTGGCCCAACACTCTAACCACTAGGCTACCTATTTTTTATTTTTTATTTAAACATTTGACCTTTATTTAACTATTTAACTATATAATTATATCCATAATTATGAATTCCTGTATAGTACAGATAATGTACCCATGAAGTTATTCCGTTACTGAAATTGTCACCTACTGTAGTTCAATAACCATTTTTAATTTATTTTTTAATTCAAGGTGTCATGTCATAGCTGACACCCCATTCTTTCTGCAGGAGTCTTTGAATCTTAATTCGGAGCAGACATTTAAAGGGGCAATATACAGATATCGCTCCACCATTTCTCAGTTTATTTGACAAAACAAACAATGTCTTGTATAGAGAATCATTGTACCATCTAAACCAATGTGAAATATATTTTCAATATCCAAAAATACTGTATTTTCAGCTTTTTGAAGATGGTGTACAAAAGCAAATGTAAAAGACAAAAATTAAACTTAAAAACAGGAAGCATAGAAATAGCACACATAGAACAGATCTACCACTTCTTAGACTTCCTTTCAATGAGAATGACAAATCTATAACTCACATTCTATGTGAATTTGGTGGGGTCGGCCAAAACGTTTTTGGAAATGGTGGTCGCATAAAACACTGAGGGAGAGTTTACTGTAATTCTGTTACCAAACTTTGCATCTGCACAGGTCTTCCAGTAAATGTTTTTTTGTGAAATTTTCTGTGTAAATTGTACAAAGTAGTCTTTGAAATCAATTATTTTTGTTTGGCATACATTTGAAAGTTAATCTGAGTCAAAGCGTAATTCCGTTATCGTGGAATTGCCCAGAATGAAGTGTGTGCCTCTCCTGCCCATCGATCTGTTTGTCATAAAGAAGTGTGCTTTTGTCTCTCATTCACTAGTGAGATCATGTTTCCCGGACTCTGTGTGCTGGTTACAGCGTATGTGTGTGCAGATGAGAGTGTGTGTACGTGTACACGTGTGTGTTCCTGTGTGTCAAAGTTCAGAACACGTGTATTGATGCAACACAGATGGTTTACTCTCTGAACGACATATTTTGTCCGCCTGTGTTTGTTTTATCCTGTTCCCCGTGTCCTGACATTTGGTCTAATGGAAGGTTCTGGGACTAAAGACAACTCAGGTCACCTATCCTTCAGATCAGATCAGGCTTGTGTTACTGTGCATGTTTCTGCATATTTCCACTTGCGCGTGTGTGTGTGTGTCTGTGTGGTTGAGTGTGTATAGTGTGTACAGTATTTCACTGTGGTGTGTGTTACACACGGTGCTTTGGCATTGAAGACGTGGGTTGCCCATCCATCGATGAAGCCTGGGCTTCGTGTGAACCAAAGCACCACCAGCAGGATGAAGAGCCCCAGGACACTCAGCTCTCCATAAGACATGGGCCCCAGACGACGATGCTCCTCACGGATCAAATCATATGCCGCAAACTCCTTCTCTGACTGCACAGCACCACAGCCCCATGTACGCTTCAGACTGGAGAGGAGGAGTGGGAGACAGGGAGACAAGGAGACAGGGAGACAGGGAGACAGGGAGACAGGGAGACAGGGAGACAGGGAGACAAGGAGACAGGGAGACAGGGAGACAGGGAGACAGGGAGACAGGGAGACAGGGAGACAGGGAGACAGGGAGACAGGGAGACAGGGAGACAGGGAGACAAGGAGACAGGGAGACAGGGAGACAGGGAGACAGGGAGACAGGGAGACAAGGAGACAGGGAGACAGGGAGACAGGGAGACAGGGAGACAGGGAGACAGGGAGACAGGGAGACAGGGAGACAGGGAGACAGGGAGACAGGGAGACAGGGAGACAGGGAGACAGGGAGACAGGGAGACAGGGAGACAGGGAGACAGGGAGACAGGGAGACAAGGAGACAGGGAGACAGGGAGACAGGGAGACAGGGAGACAGGGAGACAGGGAGACAGGGAGACAGGGAGACAGGGGTGAGAGAAATGAGTGGGGGAGGAAAAGAGAAAGGGGTGAGAGAAAGAGAGACTTAGTGAGAGAGAGATGATTTACAATAATAGGTCAGATAAGAAGCAGAGTGAGAGAGACATTACCCCTATTTGGCCTATGCAAACCTTTACAGATATCATGTCATGGTTGAACTGAGAGGGAGGAGAGAGTAGAGTCAAAATAATGCACTGTGATGCTCTGGCCAGGTGACTCACTTGAAGCCGATGAAGACGAGCTGGAGCCAGAGCCAGGCCAGCGTCAGCATCAGCAGCATGGTGGGGAAGGCAAAGGCGAACCATGAGGCAAAGTTAATGACGTCACCGTTCTGAGGGAAGAGTCTGACAGTGGGCTTCTATTAACAACACAACTTCTCAGAAATGTAAAACATCAAATGTCAGTTGATCAACACGATATGTTCTGACCCCCATATCTATGTTTATAGCGACAGGATATTCTGTACATGCACTAACATATGTGAGGTGTGTGTCTGTGAGAGGTACATATGTGTGTGTGTCTGTGTGTGTGTGTGTGGTACATACTGGCTCATCTGCCCTGTGAGGACAAGGTTGGGTCCGGTGCCAGTTAGAGTGGCAGTGCCGCCGATGCTGGCAGCGTAACACACACACAACGTCAGGCCTTTACACATCTTCATCCTCTCCTTCTCCTCCTCTTCCTCCCCAACCTGCTCCTCTGCTTCAGTCCCTTCCTTAAAGACCATGGACACCATCACTGTATACAGAGAGGAAGGAGGAGAAAATAGCACTATATATTAGAGATGTTTGGGAATCAGGACTACCAAGAGGTCACGGCCAAACTAGGCAGGCTATAGTTTTCCTGTTGCCTACAGACATTTAGCCTATGTCTATAATTGTCTGAAATCGCCATTTAACTGTGTTATGGTGTGTTGGTGAAAAAACAGTGCTCCAGCCTCACCCAGACCCCAGACCCCTGCCCTGGCCTCTGCCCCCAGCCCAGTGCCCTGCACCTCACCTGGCTTCCCATCAGTCAGAGAGTTGTCCCGAGGAACTGGTTTGTCTGGGGAGTCCAGTTTATCTTCTGAGGCTAGTTTCTCCAGTGGGATGTGATTGTCCTGGATCATAAGTGTGTCCTGTGGGGTCGGCAGGGGGTTCTCCCCCTTTCGTGGGCCATTGAGCTGCTCCAGGACGGCCTGGACAATGGGGACCATCATAGCTGTGGTGGCTGTGTTACTGATCCACATGGACAGGAAGGCTGTCACACCCATGAACCCTAGCATCAGACTGGTGGGGACAGCGGAGGAGGGGAGGGTGTATCAGAGTCAGAAAATAAAATAGGAAGTGGAGAAGGAGGAAAGCATGCTAGGCTTTAGCTCAGTGGGCTGACAATCTTGATTTGATACTTGAACAACTGATAGACAGACACCTGTGATTTGCTACTCACAGGGCAGGCCGCATACCCACAATGAGTAGAACTCTGAGGGCGATGCGCTTGTGAAGATTCCACTTCTCCACGGCAACAGCCATCATTAGCCCGCCAACAAACAGCATGTTGGTGTCCTTCAGGTACTGCATACACACCTGATACACACACGTGAGAGATTGTCTTTGAGTGTGAGCATGTGTGTTTGTGCGTGTGTGAGGGAAGCGTACCTGCTTGGACTCCATGATGCCAAACAAAGGGAAGAGGACAGCGGGCAGGAGAGCAGTCACAGCCAGCGGCAATACCTCAGTACACCAGTACACTGCCATCAGGGCTATCACATAGGCACAGCCTGCCTCCTGCAGCACACACATTTACAATACATAATTTAGATGCATATAGATGTACAGAGACCCCAAATATCCTAGAGGTCAAAAGGACAAACACCCACACACACATGAAAACACAGTGTTCTGTGTGTCTGATAGTGCCATTGTATCAATATTGATCTGTGATATGAATTTGTGAATCTCAAGTAATGTAAACTTGAACTTCAACACCCTATGGTGTGATGAGGAACATTTTCCTTAGTCTTCAATGCCTTGGCACTGAAACACTGAGCTTACAAGAATATAAGACCTCCTGGGGCAGGTCAGGCTTTATGTCACTCTCACAAGAGTAGATTACTAAGTGGGAGTAATACCTAAAATTGGTCTACGGTCTGTCAGCACAGCAGGAGAAAGCATGGTCAGGTGTCAATAACACACTCTCTCCGAAAGCAAAAATCTTTGCTATGTGTATTTTTCTGGTATATTAATATTTATATTTAAAGGGTCCAGCTGGGCCTTCTACTTTAGTTCCATACGGATGGCACATGCTGTGGAGACCCATGAGATCCAGTTGCCAGGATTACCCGGTCAATCAGTGTGGCATCTGGGATGTTTTTTCAGATTCTACATATCTCAATGGATACTTCTGGGAATCACCGACTACATCAACACTGACAGACAGTTATCATGGTTCATCAGCACTGGGTTCAGAAATGGTCAGATTAATACTGCAATTGAGAACATTTTAAACAAATTGAGACATGACCTCTTTCAAGGTCAGTCTCGCAAAAAGAAACATTCTTGCGTTCTAACTACCCGCTATTCAAAGTGCTTTGAACAAATTAAGGGAATTGTTCACAAACATTGGCACATCCTAAAATCCGATGATAGTATCGGTAATGTGTTTGCGGACCTTCCCTTGGTCGTATTCTCGCGGGGCAGAAACCTCAGAGATCAATTGGTAAACTCTGATTTACCACCCCATGATATCCCTGCACAACGTGTATTTGCGCCCCTATTGGATGGAAACTACAAGTGTAATGGCTGTGCTCAATGCAATGGCACGTATAAATGTAGATCCTTCAAACACCCCCAAACAGGGAACAGATCCCAATCAAAGGTGTTATAATGTGCTCCACTAAGGCAGTTATTTATATATAACTTGTCCTTGAGGTAAAAATGATGTGGGTAAAACAAAGCATGAATTAAAAGTACGCATCTCGGAGCTTTGTAGCACCATTAAGTGCAAAAACTTACCCAGTTGCGGCCCACTTTTTGGAAGCAAATAACTCGATTTCGTCTCTACGTTATATTGGCATCGAACATGTCACCCTTCCTAGGAGAGGGGTGACCTCGACAATGTATTGTTAAAATGAGAGGCTGCCTGGATCTTTAATTTAAAGACCCTTGCTCCCTTCGGTCTCATCGTAGACTTTGATCTGAAGCCATTCTTGTGATTATTGTGGTTTTGCTGTTGTAAATGTTTGTAGGCTTATGTAGCCAAATTGTATCTATGATCAGACTATCCATTTATGTTTTTTGTATGCTATTTTAATATATGAGAATTAACCAATGATATCAGGCCACACCCAGCCATGATTACAGACACCTGTGTGTGTCTTCTGACACTATATAAATGAGTCATCCTGCAGGGTCATTATACCCTGATGAAGACAGCTTGTCTGTTGAAACGTTAGACATCACTTTTTTTCCATCTGAGCTCCTAGAGTGTGCGGCTCTCCTTCATTTTTTAAAGCATTCCACTCCGCTGGCCAGCACCTCGCCTAAATAGGTGTGCGTGTCTTTCACGTCTAGATTTGAGTATTTTAACCTGTGTCATGTCTGGTGGGGATAGACAAAATCAATATGCGCATGAGGAGGCACACAGACGCAAGCGCGGAGCCAGTTGAGTCAGCATGTTAAAGAGTGGAATTTCCATTCTGAATTTCCAGAATACAACGAAGTTCATCTCGTACAAGATCGAGTCAATGGCTATGGAGAAGCCACAATCAGACGGCGGTGATGGCGAGGCACCGGTGAAACACCTTGAATGGAAAGAACTGTGCTGCCTGCCACTGGAGGACCTGGTCATCTTCCCTTGTTGACAAACCCCCTCCCTCTGCTCAAACTACATGGATCCCTCTTGACGGTCTACCCATCTTTTGGAGGCTTGAAACACCCAAAACGTTCAACTCTAGGTGACAATTGTTGTAGTCGAGACCTATTCTCTGTTCTGTAACTACATCTTTCATTTGATGATGGTTTATTTTTAGTTTCAAGACTTTGAGATTATTTCTGTGATGAAAAGCACTATAGAAGCTGAATAAATTATAATTGTTATTATTATGAGTCTGAGAGAAAATGTTTGCAGTTAAAGCAAATTAATTAATGAAAAAAATATATATATTTTTTATGTGTTCATATGCTATCGGGGCCCGACCTCTGAGGGGGACCCCAATGCCCCCCACCCCTTGGGTGCTACGCCAGTGTGTGCGTGGGGAAATTAGAACTATAGCAATACATGTTTATGCCAAAATCAGCATGAGTCAGGTGCACAAAATAATTCTGATTTAATTTATGAAATATATAACAAGACAATAGACTACTAGTAGGCTGCAAGTGAAATATATAACAAGACGATAGACTACTAGTAGGCTGCAAGTGAAATATATAACAAGACGATAGACTACTAGTAGGCTGCAAGTGAAATATATAACAAGACGATAGACTACTAGTAGGCTGCAAGTGAAATATATAACAAGACGATAGACTACTAGTAGGCTGCAAGTGAAATATATAACAAGACGATAGACTACTAGTAGGCTGCAAGTGAAATATATAACAAGACGATAGACTACTAGTAGGCTGCAAGTGAAATATATAACAAGACGATAGACTACTAGTAGGCTGCAAGTGAAATATATAACAAGACGATAGACTACTAGTAGGCTGCAAGTGAAATATATAACAAGACGATAGACTACTAGTAGGCTGCAAGTGAAATATATAACAAGACGATAGACTACTAGTAGGCTGCAAGTGAAATATATAACAAGACGATAGACTACTAGTAGGCTGCAAGTGAAATATATAACAAGACGATAGACTACTAGTAGGCTGCAAGTGAAATATATAACAAGACGATAGACTACTAGTAGGCTGCAAGTGAAATATATAACAAGACGATAGACTACTAGTAGGCTGCAAGTGAAATATATAACAAGACGATAGACTACTAGTAGGCTGCAAGTGAAATATATAACAAGACGATAGACTACTAGTAGGCTGCAAGTGAAATATATAACAAGACGATAGACTACTAGTAGGCTGCAAGTGAAATATATAACAAGACGATAGACTACTAGTAGGCTGCAAGTGAAATATATAACAAGACGATAGACTACTAGTAGGCTGCAAGTGAAATATATAACAAGACGATAGACTACTAGTAGGCTGCAAGTGAAATATATAACAAGACAATAGACTACTAGTAGGCTGCAAGTGAAATATTTTAAATCATCATTCAGATAGCCTACTCTTTGTGTAGAAAGAGTAGTACTCTAGATAGATAGTAGTACTAGATAGATAGTAGATAGATAGTAGTACTTATTCCCCTGGAATAAGTCTATTCGACAACTTTGGCCCATACCGTGGTTCCAATCAGCAGAGGTAGTGGGAGGAGGAGGAACGGTGTGCAGAACAGAATCACCCCATCCTTGAAGATCCACATCGCCTGGAGCGAGGACACCATCCTCTCCCGGTCAGAGAATACAGAGAATTACAGTTGCGCACGTCTGGACTTACTCCGGAAAGAAAGCAAAAATGATGAGGGAAAGGGTGAGCGAACTCTGATACCTCCAGCTTTACACTGGGTACAGGACTGCACATGACATCTTTCGCACTCTCTCTCTTTCTCTCTGTGTTTGTGTGTGTGTGAGACAGAGAGTCAACACTTGTGTGACATTCATACTTAAATATTAACTTTTTTAATGCGTTGACTCACACACTGTAGTCCTGGTGCAAGTTTATCTTAAACTCTTAGAATTATTATTATTTTTTAAGTCATATTGTGCACTTAACATTTTTAAACTTCATTTAGATTTTTAAAGATTGAATTTGAATCTGTTCATTGATGCAGCTTTGTTGGGATTTATCACAATTGGGGAATTTCTCACAAGAAAGTGACATTAAGACTAGCAGGCAGTGATTTGACATATTATCAGCAGGTAGTGATTTGTTTTGGACACCCATGTAATTCAAATCCTGTCATACCACATTGGCATTTGGATGGCGGTGTGAGAGAGCGAGAGAAGGTATAAACTGAGATCGACATAAGGGGACAGATAGTTGGGATTTCCTTGGAACAGCAGTGAGTGCTGGCAAACCAACCTTTCTTTGGGAGTAAAGTTACATTCCCCATCACACACACACAGTGTGCTACAGCTGCACCATTGAGAGCATCTTGACTGGTTGCATCACCACCTGGTATGGCAACTGCTTGGCATCCAACTGCAAGGTGGTGTCAGAGGAAGGCCCTAAAACTTGTTAGACCTCAGCCAGCCAAGTCATAGACTCTCTGCTACTGCACGGCAAGCGGTACCAGTGCACCAGGTCTGGAACCAACAGGACCCTGAACAGCTTCTACCCCCAAGCTATAAGACTGCTTAATATTGAACTAAATAGCTACCTATCTGCATTTACCAGCTGCATTTACCAACTCTTTCGACGCGTCACATAAGCTGCTGTTACTACTTATCTATCCTGTTGCCTTGTCACTTTACACCTACATATCTACCTACCCTGCACATCGACTCGGTACTGCTAACCCGTGTATATATCCAAGTTATTGTTACTCACTGTGTATTTTTTCCTCGTGTTATTATTTTTCTATTTTCTCTCTGTATTGTTGGGAAGGGCCTGTCAGTAAGCATTACACTGTTAGTCTACACCTGTTGTTTACCAAGCATGTGACAAATACAATTTGATTGATTGACACACCTCAGACCGGGGTTCAAATGTGTATTTATAATATCCTACAAATAGCCTACTATTTGAAAGTATTTTTAAATACTTATTTCAATTACTATTTTCAAATACCTGGGTTAATACCTGAGTCAGTATAATTTTGTATTTTGAAATACATGCCAATACTTTCTAAGTGTATTTCCAAATACATTCCAATATTCAACATTTAAAATATCTGAATTCTTACTTCGAAATGCATATGAAAGTAATTGAGATATTTTAAATATAATTTGAACTCCGATCTGACACACACACACATACACACACACACAAACAATTTGACTTCAGATCCTACACTGCCACCGTATGGCAATTTTTTTGTTTACTTAAACTCAGTCCTTAACATGATCCCTCCCTTCAAATAGCCCAGATGTTCTTAGAAATTAGAGTTAAAACACAGAAATGTACAAATATGAAATTTGATTATTTTGCTTAAATTTGATTGGAACATGGAGGACCACTTGCAGGTCATTGTTTATACAAAATATGTGGGGGGGGGGGCAATCATCTTCCTTTCCTGTGTTTCAGGACCAGGGTTTACATGTGGAAAAGGCTACATCCAGGCTACTTGTTCTGATTGCAAGTAAAGGTCAAAAATCAGTTATGCAGACAGTCTATGCTTCTCCTACCTGTATACATAACACAATCCATTGGCTCGTGAGGTAAGGTGGGGGCTGTGAATGGGGTCCTTTTATGCTTCCCTAATGGGAGGCAGTAAACAAACAGTCACTGCAAAACAACCCAAAGGGGCTGAGTAGGTGATGCCCTGATTCACAGGTGCATTGTGGGTTTGCAATGTTAGTGCCAAGTTCTTGCATCGGCGTAGGGCTGGAACGGGGCAGTCCATGCAAGAAAAACAATATCTCCCACCGCCTACTCTATTTTACTTAAAGGGCTAGAGACAGAGGACTAGAATTATGCCCAAAATCATGTTATATCAACTCTGATTCATATAGAAACATTCTACAGTGCTTATTCTGGGTTTCCTCCATTAGGGCCAATAGAGGGAGCCACAGTGCTGTAATGCTAAAGGTCATACGTGTTAATGTTGTAACATATCAGCTGTCATGGTCACAGCCACTTCAGTGGGCAGACATTTGAAAGTTGACACTATCGTAGAGCTATCTGTGAGGGTTTCCAAACTCTTTCTAGGAAAATGTGTTTGTAGGTCAGCAAAAAATAATATCACAATCCAAACGGCAACCCCCATCCTCTGAGAAAAATAGAAAAACATAGAGGTCCTTACGAGACGGTAGATATTACAATTCTGATGGACATTTAAAAAAGGCATATTTCATCCTCCCTAAGGGATACCACTGATCTGATGAGAGCAGAAAGGTGAACATATTTTGCTACTGGCAACTTTTACATTTATTACACCTGTTAAATGTTTCAGATGAGTGACATTTCTATGGAATGATGGGAGGAAGGCTCTTATGAAGGCAGGTTTGACTTGTGGGTCACATATCTACATATTTACATTTTCTGGTTGTGTAGTGGCTCTGCTGAATCAATTCAGAGTTGAACATTAACTGAGCAATGAGGGGGCTGACAGTAGAGTACTGGGCACTACAGGATCCAGCTAGGGGAACACTCACTGTGCCTGTCTGACTCTATCTGTCTATATCCTAATCCTGTTTGCCTATATCACCTATCCCCTGACCAAACACCGGCTGGGTAAGTTTTCTCCACCTCAATTCACTTGGAAGGGATAGTATCTGATGTTGGGGAGTCAGTAGGTTTTTGACACAGTGCATGAAACCATATAATTCTAGTATAGTACGTGCTCTTTATTTAAAGCTATTTGGAACATGATTTAGATGTATGGCTGTAGCTATTAGTTTGCTAGTGATATAATGATAGCACAAACTGTTTAATCTTTTTTTAAAGATTCAAATTGACTTTAAAGAGCCCTTTGTAAATGTAAATGTACACTCAAATCACCAATCAAGACATCACTACTAGCACCATTTCTACTACGTCTATGAATGCTAATGATTCTAAGCAGAGTCATATACATATATATATATATATATATATATAAACACGAATACTACCATTGCATCCATAGAGAACCCATTGCAGTCGTGAGGCCAGTGTTTGCTGTTTGTGGACTTTAGCAGTGAAACAGAAACCTTTGGCCCTCTGACAAACAGTTGATCCCAGAACAAAACACCACACATCTCCACAGTGTAGAACCAGGCCTAAAGCAATGCCACACGGACCACTAGCCAAGCAATCATGCTTTTGATTGGCTCTCATTTCCTCTCAACCTATCAGTGTTCGCTGGTGTTGCCATGTCCAGCAGCAATATGTACTCTTTTATTTGCTCTGTAAAAGTGAGGGGTTCAGTAATCTTATGCATTGATAATCACTGTTATTGAATCTTAATTATTTAAGTTATTGGCTGTGTTCTAGAGGATCAAAACCATAATGTATCATGGGCAAATTGTGACTGACTGATCTACAAATAATAACGAGTAGTTATTTATGATGCAAGGTTTTTTTGTCGGCAGTCGCTTGTACTGTCAAATGCAATGTCGAACAAGCCCATAGTGACAGGGTAGAAACCATAGTTTCAGTCCATGTTTCCCAGGGGACTCTAATTGGTGTTAAACATGTGAAATGTATAAAAGCAGAGATACTGTACAGTATATGATGACGAGACGGTCTTGTCTCCGCCCTAATAATGGGCGTTGTTGTCCCAAAGGTGGGAAGGCATATGGTCTGCATATCGCTGTATTCCCAAGTACACAGATTAACGGGAGTGGACCATCTCGCTTCGCCTCTTCCTCTCTGATAAAAGCACTCCATAGTCCTTTTCAGGGGTGTATTTATTACAGAAACCCTTTACCGTTTAAAAACCAAACAAGAGCAAACGGAACAAAATGGGGAGGGACCTACCTATATTTGTCCAATAGAAAATCCTGTTTTTGTTGCAAACATTTCCCCTTTAGAGTAAATAGTTTCTGTTGCAAAATGTTTTGCAACAGACCAAACGTTTTGCATCAGAATCCATTGGGAGAATTCCAATTGGTTGCTCGCCTCCTCTCCTCCAGCTGGGGAGAGGAAACAAATGTGTTTTTATTAAATGAGACTCTCCATTTCTACTCTTTCGCATCACCAGGCAAATTATATTTACAGGGGTGGAATCCTAAAATAAATGTGTAAAGTGATCAAAATTAATTTAGCTTTGAAAGATAAAAGGATAAGTAGCATATTGTTTTCTAAAAGTGTGCAGGCTTTACTCCTTTGAGAAGAAAACCTCTGATTCAAAGGGGCGTGGTGTATTTTAAAACACTTCCATGCTACCTGCTGTGAGGATATTCCTGTAAATCCTCTGTCGAAGTAGGTTATCGAAGAGGGGAGCAGACACTTGTTTTTGCCTACTAAAGAATTTAAAAAGGACAGACTTTTGCCCAATTGACAATCTCCCAGAGTGTGTGCACAGGTTGTGCAGTGTCGTTGCTGTCTAGCTTTATTTCTATGAGGAACCATTTTGTGAACATGCTCATGCTGTCTGTGAAGAAATGTTTGGGGTGTGGTCCATTGTTCCGAAAAGTTGTTTCCAGTTGATTTGTGTTGGGAGAGGCTTTGCTCGCTTCTGGGTCCAAGCACTGTTGCTAGCGCCCTCCCTTACGGAAAGTATTGGTTGTCACTGTTTTTTGGTCACTGTGTGTAGCCTAACTAGGTCAATTTAGTCCTGTGAAATCACTGTTGCACTTTAGAAGGAACTGAGATCTAACCAGCCTTTTGTGTTCATGTCAAAGTATTTTGTATGTGTATCTATTTCTATAGAAACAAACCTTAGTCATTTAATAAACCTTTTACATCTGCCTCAGACTATTTCCCTTAAATGGTCCTAGATAGAACCTGTATCTTTGAATATATGTTATATTATTGTACAGGTTTCTTTGTTCTGTATTGCAGGCTAGCTGTTGGGATATGAAGCTGCATCTGCCTGTACTCTTGCTGCTCTGCCTCTGTTGGCTGGGACTGACTGTAAGAGGGCCAACCATAACCTCACCCCAAAACAAATCAACCTTCCTTAAATTAGAAAAGTATTGACTACAAGACTTTTAAAGCACCCTACCCTAGTTTCTCAGTCTAACCCCTAGTCTTTCTCTCTCTCTCTCTCTGTCAGGATGAGACTGGTACGGTAGCTACTGAGTACCACTCTTGTGGGGAGCAGGTGCTCAGCCAGGAGGCCCGGTGGTCAGTAGGGGGTGCTGTAGAGAAACTGGGCAGGCAGCTACTGGACAGCCTGCAGACAGGGCCAGAGCAGCCCAACGTCATCATATCACCCCTCAGCGTGGCCCTTGCACTAGCACAGCTCACACTAGGTGAGGCACATGTGTGTGTGTGAGAGAGAGAGACATGTATAATGTCAAGAGTGAGTATGTATCTGTGAGATTGTAAGTGTATGTCTGCTTATGACTGTTATTAACTTTTGTCTCAAAGAATGAATGTAATCAAAACATGGTCATTGCCTCCTTGTGATGCCCCTATCAGGAGCTCGTAACGAGACACAGAAGTTGCTGCTAAGTTCTCTACACGCCCACACTGTGCCCTGCTACCATGAATCCCTGGGCAGCCTGCTCCAACACCTCACCAACACCTCCCTACAGGTGGCTACACGCATGTACCTGCGCCCAGGTGAGTGAGTGAGTGAGTGAGTGTGTGTGTGTGTGTGTGTGTGTGTGTGTGTGTGTGTGTGTGTGTGTGTGTGTGTGTGTGTGTGTATATTTCAGTGTTGCAGCTCTGTGCCAGAAAATGGCAGTCTACTGACATAATTATAAAGCACATCCATTCAACTGCCTTTGGTAATGCAGTAAAGGTCTGACAATGTTTTGGATTCTTTTGGTGTATATTTGTGTTTATATATTTGTTTCTCTCTTTCTCTCGCAGAGTTTGAGGTGTACCAGTCCTTTGTTGCAGAATCCATGCGTAGCTACAAATCAGAGCCTGCCCCCTTGATCTCAGTGGAAGATGTCAACCAATGGGTGGAAGACACCACCAAAGGTCACATGACCAATTTCCTGACCAGTATTCCGCATGATGTGGTGCTCATGCTGATCAATGCTGTGCATTTCAAAGGTAAGCCCTTTCACTCCTTGTTTAAAATAATGTCTTTGACGTTTGTATACAAGTGTCTACTTTTTACAATTGTGTGGCTTGTTCTCCTGTTGTCACTGGTAGGTGAGTGGGAGGCTCGCTTCGACCCTCAGCTCACACAGAAGGATGTCTTCTACCTGGACAATAAGAACTTTGTCCATGTAGACATGATGCGGTCAGCCAAGTATCCACTGAGCCTGTTAGAAGATGGGGAGCTTGGGGCTCAGGTGAGCTGGGCTAGCTGTATCTGTTCTGTTGTCTGCTTCTGTCTCCATCCTCCCTTTCTATCTTTTCACACACCACAGTTTCTACTCGAGACTTGTTTTGAAAAGTCCTTGCTGTTGAAAAGTAGACTGTAAAACGTATTGTTTTCTCCACCACTCTCTCACCTCCATTCTCTTTCTCTCAATCTCTCTACAGTGCAGTTGGTGCAGTCTCCCTCTCTAAAATGTTTCTCTCCACACCCCTTCTGTGTTTGCAGGTTGCACGTTTTCCTTTTAAGGGAAACACCAGCTTTCTGGTAGTGATGCCGTTGCCAGGAAGAGGAAACGTGTCATCGCTGGTGGCCAAGCTGAATATCTCTGACCTGTACAGACGTCTACCTCAGGAGAGGACCATGCAGGTCCAACTGCCCAAGTTCGCCCTGCAGTACCGCCAAGAGCTACAGGAGGCGCTGACCAGCATGGGTGAGAACAGAAGTAGTGTCAGAAATGACCAAGGGCAACAGCACTAGGTCTGAGAATCATGTCTGGTTCTCTTGGCCAATTCAGAGAAGGTGCTTTTCGAGACAGACAACTCTTCCAACAAATCACTTGTTTTGGTAGGTGGGGTTTAAAAAGAATCCCCTCAGAAATATGACAGACACACACAATGTGGATGCAGATAGCTAGGGTAATTTTAGCCACAGCCAGTCAGGGGTTTTAAGCTTGTAATGCTAACATCATGGCGCATGCAAACTACTCACTTGTGAAATACACAAATTGAAAATATCCTCCTCCAGCTCCATCTAGCTAGCTACACTCTTTCCTCTCTGCCAAACTGACGTTGGTCCTAGTACAGACTTGTATGCTGGAACATTGGTACGTTCTGGGAGGCAACCCATCTGTCTAGAAACTAGCACAGAAAGTTAAATAGTTTTGGCCAGGAATTTTTCCTGTCAGATCATGTGGTCTGGGAAAACTTGAGTCATAGTTTAAGCCCTAGTCATAGTTTAAGTGAGCTATAAACGGACAGGCAGGGCCAGCCCTAGCCTTTTGGGGGCCCTAAGCATTAGCTATCTAGTGTCTGCTTGCTGGCTGAACCAGTCTGAAACCAATCCAGATGAAACGGAAGGCAGGGATGCTACCGTATGGCCAAACAAGCTTGGAATAGGCTGCTCACTGGAACACGTTCACTCAGGTGGTCGAGCATGGTTTGCCATAGTAGTCAGTAGCTAACGAGAGCAGAATGATTTTCAGAATTAGGAACTAGTGTTAGGTGGATGGGCAAAATCTAGATTTTTAGAGATGAGTTCCACGCCATCTACAAGAGAGATCGGTTGAGGGACGTACATCACGTAGGAGTGAAGCCTTCTGATGTGAGACAATGGGGCCCCCCTACCTCGCGGGCAAAACATTATAGTGGTCCCCTTCTTGACACCTAAGAGAACATTTTTTGGTTTGAAGTACAATTTCAGCAATTCCACACATCTGTATTTTTCCCTGGGGTGGAGAGAAAATGTTACAATTTTGTAACAAATTTCATGCAATTTTACTCGTTTTGCCATGTGGCTGAGAGACATTTGTGCAGTTTAAAGCAAATTTCCTGTAATTCTACACATTTTTATTTATTCCATGTTAAATATGATATCTGATTGAGAGTGACTAACAAAATCAATGGGGCCCCCCTGGAGTTCAGGGCCCCTGGGCATGTGCCCTGCATGCCCTGTCGGTATACAGCCGTGATTACTACAAGTTTAGATAGCTGACTAATTTACCAACCTAAAAATGATTAGCTGACATGTCTTATTGAGTGACTGTCAGTGACTGAGCTATCAAGCAAAAAACTGCTGAGGCACAACTAAATTTAGAAATAGCATGTTGTGTATTCTACTATTCTGTCAATCAAAATCTCTCTGGTGTCTCTCTCTCTCTCAGGTCTGGGCTCTTTGTTCTCTAGTCCTAATCTGTCCGGTGTGTCAGCGGTTCCTCTGCAGGTGTCCAGCATGCGTCACGCCTGCGGGGTGGAGTTGAGTGAGGAGGGGGCCGAAGCATCTGCAGCCACCTCCATCACCATCATGCGCTCTGTTCCCATATTTTCTGTAAACTCCCCCTTCCTGTTCGCCCTGGTAGACCACGCCTCCCTCGCTCCAATCTTCCTGGGCACCGTCACTAACCCAGCCCCTGACGCCAGCCCCATTCAGATCGACAGTCCCCTCGGCGATGATCCCAATGGCAACAGGACCCAAAGTGACAGCTTTCATAGCAACAGCAATGTACAGAACGATGGTCCCCATAGTAACAACAACGTACAGAGCGACAGTCCCCATAGCAGTAACAACGTACAGAGTGACCAGCCACAAAGTGAGAGAATGCAGTGTGGCGTCCCTGTCGGGGGGGAGGAGCAACAACAGCCCCTGAATGAAGTAGAGGGAAACCCCAACGCCCAAGTGGAGGGGCAAGGATCCAGTTCCTGTGCCAATCCCTCTCATACAGTTCCTTCCTAAACCAACACTGATGCCCAGCTTGCCCCAACCAATCTCTCACTGTCCTGTCCTGAGCAACACTGATGCCCAGCTTGCCCCAACCCATCTCTCACTGTTCTGTCCTGAGCAACACTGATGCCCAGCTTGCCCCAACCCATCTCTCACTGTTCTGTCCTGAGCAACACTGATGCCCAGCTTGCCCCAAACCATCTCTCACTGTTCTGTCATGAACAACACTGCCTGACCAGCTGGTCTCATATGGAGCCCAGCCCTCACATAGCAAAACCCTATCCCAATCTATTGGCACAGTTCCCAGTCCAGAATCAACAACAGCCCCTACCCCTAGACACCTGACAACTTCTCACAGTCCCTCCCCTCCCCAGTGAATACCCCTGATTACAACCCAATGATTTAGGAGAGACCATGGACCTGTCCCATACTACACTGTGTGTGCAGATTAACACTCAAATGTGTTTTTTTACACTTGGCTGTGCACTGTCTGTCTTACAGTATTTGTGTTTTGTTTTGATGTCTTACTTTTTGATGATTCTCACCTCTGGTATTGATTAAAGAAATGAAGTCTCAATGTTTTAGTGAATGGTGGATGTGGTCATGTGAATGAGCAGGACTGGATTTTTTTATATAACAACAGGGGAGTCTATTTCATTTTCAATGGATTTAGGCTTATACCTCACAACCTATAATTGAACTATTTTCTCCAGCACATTCATGCAATTAAAAACTGACTTATTTAAGATTTGTTATAAC
The DNA here is from genome assembly GCF_023373465.1 of Oncorhynchus keta. Taxonomy (NCBI): domain Eukaryota; kingdom Metazoa; phylum Chordata; class Actinopteri; order Salmoniformes; family Salmonidae; genus Oncorhynchus; species Oncorhynchus keta. The sequence goes on along the minus strand of NC_068431.1, from coordinate 36,163,669 downwards.
ATTTCAGGTCAAATGCTTGCGCGTCAAACTTAACATACCACCGTTAATTTGGGGCAGTGAGGGAGGACCATGGATGCGCCTTGCGCTCAAAACAGCCATCCAGATTCTTGCCCAACCCAACAGGCTACGTCAGAGAAGGGCGGGTAAAAGTTGGCTTCACGGCTGTGTGCATTGTCCTGGTACATTCAGCACTCCACTGGAGACACGACTGCTAGAGTCGTACGTACGGGTGACGTGGACCATAACCGCTTGGAAAGGTCAGTACTTTTATGCATCATATGCAGAGTTGGGGAGTAATGCATTTCAAAAAAACTAACTGTAATCTGTTTCGTTACCAGCAGTAACAGATTTACAGATACTTTTGAAAATCTATATGAAAACTTCTGGGTTTACTTTTAAATTTATAAAGGATGTTTGTGATAAAAAAATTATCAGACACCTTTCTCTTTTCTCAATGACATTCAAATCAGCATTGAAAAAAGGCACAAGTTTAAGTTTGCTATGCCTGAGCAAGTCTGACCACAGATCAGAGACCACTATGATGATACACCAGGGTCATTCCTACTATGCGGTGCCTTTTCTGTCCCTAGGAAATATAACTTCTTATTTAGTGTAAAATCTGAATTCCAAAAGACTTTAAATATAAGGTTAGGTGCATAGCTGCGGGAAGTATGGGTGCCGAGGGTGCTGCAGCACCCCCTGACTAATCATAATAAAAAAAAATATTTTTTACTAGTCCTGTATTAGCGACTGATATAGCCATCTGTAACGCAGGCAAAAACACATATTCAGCACTAGATTACTTTCTAAAATGTAATCCGTTACAGTTAATAGTTTCCTGTCAAATTGTAATCAGTAATGTAATTTTAGGATTAACCAAACTGTAATGTAATTTGATTACTTTCCCCTTAACAGGTGCAGGCTAGCATTTTTTTCATCATAAATCTTGTTCTGGGGGCAGCTCTACAGAGTGATCATTAGCTGGCACAGCCACAAAGTCATTCAATCTAATCCTAATCTTAACCCTAACCTTAAATTAAGACCAAAAAGCTATTTTCTTTCACACATTTTTACAATACAGACACTTTTGACTCTGCAGCTGGCCCATCTAGCGGAAATCGCTCAGTTCTGCCTCAAGGACAAGACTCATCCCAATAAAAATCAACCTTCTTAAGAAGACAATAATTCATATTATCAATTGAACATCTATTGCAGGATAAATCAATATTAAAGTTTACATAGATGGCCATCATTGGATGTTCCATTTTAATTTCTGGGTTGGTTATGTAGGATTCTTCTAACCCCTTTCTTTCTACAACAGATAATAATACAGTTAGGTTGTCTTTACATTATTACCCAACATCTGTCAGATTTACTGTCATTACAATTCATTTAATACCCCTTGATCTTCAACAATAGGACATGGAAATATAGATTAGCCGAACTGTTTTACCTGAGCATAACCCCAAAACTAAGGACTTGTTAGTGTGCTCTGTTGTTTCTGATTTTGTTGCCATAGAGGACAGATTGGGCTCATTGATTTGAGTTGAAAAATAAATGCTGCTCTCAGAATGGCATGCTTTGAGTACTACTGAAAAGCGCTTGTGTCCCATATGCTGCATTTGATAGAGGCATGTTGTTCATATTTTTGTTGGTGACATGAGTTGTGTGTGAGTTGTGTCCGTAAGGCCTATGTGGTCTTCTTAAGTGAAACTTGTTTTGACAGTATGTAGCACAATACCAAGGGTGAGTTTCGAAGGGAACTCCCTCAAACTTTTATTCCATAGGCTGGGATCCGCACTATGTGTTGCAAGAGTGTTTTATACTGGCTGTCCACTGGAGCATATTCAGTATGCCTATTCTGTTGCAAAATGTTTCTTAAACGGAAGCAAATGGAACGAACCGTGGAGGGACCTACGTGAACTTGTCTAATAGAAACTCTCGTTTTGCTCTGTATGCTTCTGTTTGGTTCTTAAACGGTAAACGGTTTCCTTAATGAATACACCCCTGGCCGCAAAAACGATGCAGCTTAAACTTCTTCAATTCAACCATTATTTGGTTAAAATACACATATATGTTTGTGAACAGCCATCCACATTCACATCATCCACAATCCGAAGATAGTTAAATGAGAGAGCAGCAGTGCGATTCACATCAATGCGTTATGCAGCCTACATATCAATAATCAGTGATATCCGTTTCCAGTAGGCTACACCACTGCTGTCATCCTTACCTCCACGCGTTTATTCAAGTTGGATAATCTTTGGATGCCGATGTCAGTCGCTTCATTGGAAGACATAACCTACAAAAACATATTCCTGCTCTTTTCGTGCGATCCATCAAACGCATTTGGTGTGTCATCATTGTGGTCTCTGATTGTGGTCAGACTCTCTGATTGTGGTCAGACTCTCTGATTGTGGTCAGACTCTCTGATTGGGGTCAGACTCTCTGATTGGGGTCAGACTCTCTGATTGTGGTCAGACTCTCTGATTGTGGTCAGACTCTCTGATTGGGGTCAGACTCTCTGATTGGGGTCAGACTCTCTGATTGTGGTCAGACTCTCTGATTGTGGTCAGACTCTCTGATTGGGGTCAGACTCTCTGATTGTGGTCAGACTCTCTGATTGGGGTCAGACTCTCTGATTGGGGTCAGACTCTCTGATTGGGGTCAGACTCTCTGATTGTGGTCAGACTCTCTGATTGTGGTCAGACTCTCTGATTGTGGTCAGACTCTCTGATTGGGGTCAGACTCTCTGATTGTGGTCAGACTCTCTGATTGTGGTCAGACTCTCTGATTGGGGTCAGACTCTCTGATTGGGGTCAGACTCTCTGATTGTGGTCAGACTCTCTGATTGGGGTCAGACTCTCTGATTGGGGTCAGACTCTCTGATTGGGGTCAGACTCTCTGATTGTGGTCAGACTCTCTGATTGTGGTCAGACTCTCTGATTGTGGTCAGACTCTCTGATTGGGGTCAGACTCTCTGATTGTGGTCAGACTCTCTGATTGGGGTCAGACTCTCTGATTGTGGTCAGACTCTCTGATTGGGGTCAGACTCTCTGATTGGGGTCAGACTCTCTGATTGGGGTCAGACTCTCTGATTGGGGTCAGACTCTCTGATTGGGGTCAGACTCTCTGATTGGGGTCAGACTCTCTGATTGTGGTCAGACTCTCTGATTGTGGTCAGACTCTCTGATTGGGGTCAGACTCTCTGATTGGGGTCAGACTCTCTGATTGTGGTCAGACTCTCTGATTGGGGTCAGACTCTCTGATTGGGGTCAGACTATCCGATTGTGGCTTTTTTTTAATGCTGATTTAAATGTCATTAAGATAATAGAAAGGTGTTATGTTTTTTTCATAAACATCCTTTCTGAATTTAAAAGTAAACATATATCAGATATTTGTTTAAGTATCTGGAATCTGATTACAATATTCTTGCTGGTAAAGTATCTGATTACGTGAGTTTTTTTGTAACCCGTTATCGATTAGCCTACATTTAATCTGTTACTTACCAACCCTTTAAATGGGATAATGTGATCAGGATTGACATTTTAATACTTGTCTGTGAAACAGAGTTACATAGTGTGACTATAAAAAAAAAAAATCCTTTCTTTCCGAGCACTTTATTGACTGGTTCATCTGCCGGCCTTTGGGCTACCTCAGGATGTGCAAGCAACTCTAAAACACCTATATATTTTCAGAAATATTTTCAGAAATGTTGGTATGTGAGCTTTTATTGGTGCATTCTTTTCACTATCTAATCATCGCATGGGTTTGTTCAATGACAGACATGTATTTGTTTAAATATCACTTAATGATTTCATTTCAAAGAGACAAATAATCATGTTTTTTTTGCAATATGCTACATATCCGATGCACTCTCAGAGAAATAAGTAGTAGGCTACTGCTAGGTTTTAAACTGTAAAATGTAACAAATAACTACATCTTTTTATAAATAAATGTACAGATTATACATTCTTTACATCAATATTGATAAAAAAAATATAATAATTAAATACAGTAATACTGTATATAAAACATTTATATTTGACATTTTAATGATTTAGCAGATGCTCTTAGCTAGAGCGACTTACAGGAAGTGTGTTCATCTTAAGATAGCTAGGTGAGACAACGACATATCACAGTCGAATATACAGGGTACGTACATTAGATTCCAGCTAATGCAGCGTTTTGCAAAAAATATCTCAAATCTATTAATAAAAAAAATAAGAAAACAGCAATATTTTACACACACATGAAGGTACCCATAAGCAATCATTTCTGATGAAAAAACACAAATGTGAAGAAGTGGTCGATATAGCGTTTTGGAAATATTCTTAATTTGTGGGTTAAAAATGTGTGTAGATCAAGAGGACTGTGTGACCTACAGCCAATATCTACTGTACCGTTTTCCATTTTATTTTGTCTTAAATTCATCATGCTTGTGATTGTGAATGGTAGAGGACGGCCACAGTGCAGAGAGAAGGAAGATCTTTGTGTGGTTTTGGCTGGCTGCTTTGGGTTGGAACTCTGAGATCAAGTGTCTGGTTTAACCATCAGGCCTGCAGAGAGAGAGGAGAGGGGGAGGAGAAGATGAAAGGAATTGAGAGAAGTGTGTGGTCTGAAGTCAGTTATGGATGTTTTTTTCATTCGGGAAACCAGGAGAACCTTAATGACAACCAGATGTGCAGGGAACAAAAGCGTGTGTGTGTGGGTAAAATAGAAAGAACGTGAGGGAGAAGGAAAGAGGGAAAGAAACCTCTGATCTCCACCTCCTGTGACCCTTCAGCTTCTCCCTACTCTGTCTGCTCACCTCTCTGTATGACTCTATTCACTCCAGCTAGCTAGTAAACAGGTGTGAACTTCACAGCAGCCTGCTTGTATTGTGTGTTAGCTACACCGTGTGTGAGTGGAGAGCCAGAAGTTTAGGATATATTATATAGTTAAGTCTTTACTCAGTAAGAGGATGTAATGGAGCTCAGTCTGAACACACAAAGGCCTACACATCTCCAACTAGTAGAGCAAGAAGACAAGAGGGAGAAGAGAGATGCTGACAGAGAGAGAGAGCAATAGAGAGACGGACAGTGAGACCTTATTGAGAACTCATTGCTCCACACCCTGCTGAGCAGGTGAGATGGAAGGACTTACTCGAAGTTAAAACCACATTTTCCCAAGAGCCCTGGCCTGCAGGGAATCACCCTCACAAACTGAAAGTCTGACTCACACTCTATGGGCCAGTTTCCCAGACACAGATTAAGCCTAGTTCTGGATGTACAGTATGTTTGTATAATAATGTGTGTGTAATTGATTGTGTGCTTGTGTTGCAGGATGATGTGGACGACCCTATTGCTGTGGCTGGGGGCCCTCCTCTCCCTCTCTTATGCTCAGTTGGTGAGACCACTCCACATCTCTGTTTTCATACTCCTTTCTTTTTCTCATACTTTCATGTCTCTTTATATGCGCTCCATCCCTTTGGCTTTCTTCTGCAGAGAGATGACATGTAGAATATTTTTCTCATTCTTCATGAACTAGCCATGCCATTAACCCTCCTCTCTTTCTTCCTGTGTCTTTGGATCAACCAATCCTGTGCAGTCGGAGACAGAGGGGACGGGAGGGGAAGAGGAAGCTGTGGAGCTCTTTACCACGCCCAGAGCCAAGATGGCTGCCGCCACCTCTGACTTCGGCTACAACCTTTTCCGGGCCCTGGCGGGACGCGACCCCAAGGCCAACGTATTCCTGGCCCCCATCAGCATCTCTGCAGTGCTCACTCAGCTCTCCATGGGTTAGTTAGCCTCAGCACTGTTATACTCTATCATTGTCTGGTATTTACCCCCCCCTCTCTCTCACTCAGGAGCGTCTCCGGATCGTTCAGAGAGGTGGTTGTACAGAGCTCTAAGGTATCACACCCTGCAGGACCCTCAGCTCCACGACACTCTCAGGGACCTACTGGCCTCACTCAGAGCACCTGGCAAAGGCATCAGCATCGCTGCACGCATCTACCTGGCCCGCAGTGAGTGTGTGTATAAGCATACATGCGTCTCTGTGATACTTTGCACAGTCTGTGTGTATTTTGATTGTGTGTATGTTTGTTGACCTGTGTGTGTATGTGTGTGTATTTGTGTGTGTGTGTAACTCTCTAGGACTGCGTCTGAAACCGGAATATTTTGGAGTGGTGGAAAAGCAGTATGGGGTGCGGCCCAAGGCTCTGATGGGTGGGGCTAAAGATGTGAATGAGATCAATGATTGGGTCAAACAGCGGACGGGTGGCAAGGTCGACCGCTTCATGTCCAAGCCCTTGGGACGGAACTCTGGTGTGGTTCCTCTCGGTGCTGCCTACTTCAAAGGTAAGGACAGTCTGTCTGCGGTTCAATTCTCTACCCTTATCCCCAAAGTGTGCACTCGTTTATGTGGTGTAGTTTGTAAAATGCTGTGTTTGTGTAGGGAAGTGGATAACTCGGTTCAGTCAGAGTGGATTGATGGAGGACTTCCAGCTTGATGGAGAGGTTCCCGCCCGCATTCCCATGATGCAACAGGACAATTACCCAGTGAAGATGGGAGTTGACCCAGACCTGGGTTGCACAGTGAGTACACATGCAGAAATTGAACTTTTTTCAATGGTTATTACTTGTTACAGCCAGTTATGAAAGTTTGCCTCAGGGAAAACACCTATTGAGCCCCTCCTTCCCTCTCCCTTTCTCTCCAGATTGCTCAGATCCAGATGCAGGATGACGTCAGCATGTTTGTGTTCCTTCCTGATGATGTCACTCAGAACATGACCCTGGTGGAGGAGAGCCTGACGGCTGAGTTTGTTCAGGACCTCTCCATGACCCTTCACCCCGTGCATGTTGCCCTTACACTACCTGTCCTAAAATTCAGCTACTCCACTGACCTCTTGCCACTGCTCGCTGACCTGGGTGAGTGCTTGTACCTCTCTCCCTCTCTCTTCATCTTGCTCTCCTCTGTCTTCACGTCTCTCACATCCTCTCTCTCCATCTCTCCAGGTCTTGCCGAATTTCTGGCAGACACAGACCTGACTAAGATCACGGCTCAGACGGTGAAGCTTGGCAGCCTCAATCATAAGGTTGTTATGGAGATGGCCCCAGAGGGCACCCAGTATGCCAGCTCCAGCCAAGTCCACGCGCCACTGTCGTACCGCGTGGACCGCCCCTTCCTGTTCCTGGTGAGGGATGAGGCCTCGGGGGCACTGCTCTTCATCGGCAGGGTGGTGAACCCACGCAAACTGAGGATATAAGCGTGCACACACACATGTTTGTTTTACTATTATTGTGGGGACCAAACAATTGATTACCATTAAAAATCCTGTCGATCAGATAATACAGTTGGTTAATCCTGTAGGAATACCATGTATACTATTTAGGCCAATAGTCTAAACACTCACTGATATTCCTTGAAAGTTGTTTTCAGGAAAAGGAATTTGAAAAATAAAGCAATTTGGAATATGGGGAAATATGCACCAAATTATTTTTTAATCTTCAACATAGAAATGCTACCAAAAAACGATTTAAATTTATTACGATGTTGAAACCAAATAGCCAAATCATGTTAATCTTACTGACATGCTTCTAAGAGGCACAGGCAAAACTTTATGCTTTAATCAAAGAAAATACTCTTCACATTATTGTGTATTGCGATGCAAGAAATAAACATTTAAGTTTTAAGTCTGTCTCTGTCTGTCTGACTTCGGTGAGGGAGATGGATAACTTTATCCAGTTGACATACTGTAGCTGTTTTCAGTAAAGGGTTGGGTTGATTTGGCAAGAAATTGGACTCTTGGCTATTCTTTCTTTAGCTATTGTGCTGGGAAATTAAATTACAGTACTGACACATTATTTTCTCATTCTTCTATCCACTTCAGTCTCTTTCAAATTAAACATAGCTGAGCAGTGAGTGTGTGCCTGTGTTTAGTATGTTTGTGTCGAGTCAAGACTGTAGTTTGAAGTTATTTTGATGAATTTTCCACATTTGGGAAGTGATTCCTGTGGCCATGGAAACCCCTCCCAGAACAGCACAACCGAAGTAATGCCTGGACAATCTCTCTCTCTTTCTCAAATTCAAGCTGCTTTATTGGCATGAAAAACATTGCGTCAATATTGCCAAAGAAACAATGTGTACAATATACATTGTAATAAAATAATAATAATAAATAAAATAAGTCAATAGTAGAAATATAATAAATATAATAAATATAAAAGGTTAAACATAGAAAATGAAGCTATAACTAACTTACTGTCATCCTCACCTTTACATCAGTACTACAACTACCATCATTATTACTACTACTACTACTGCTACCATCACTAAACTGCTATCATTACCATCACCCCTACTACCCATACCACTACTATTTGGAATAATAATCACAACAACAATAAGCAACTTACTGTTTTATTATGCAAATGTATCTTTCTCTCTCTAAATTCAATTTCAATGTAAGGGCTTTATTGGCATGGGAAACATATGTTAACATTGCCAAAGCAAGTGAAGTAGATAATAAACAAAAGTGAAATAAACAATAAAAATGAACAGTAAACATTACTCACAATAGTTCCAAAATAATAAATACATTTCAAATGTCATTGTGCAAATATTTAAAGAACAAAAGGACTCCACCTACGACTTGACAATGGTAAATTAAATCTCTCAATTTTTGCCAGTATTTGGAAAATGTTGCATGTCTTCTCATACAGCTGCAACTGTATATGCATTCATAAATCAAGTCCCTTCTTGAGCTGGGCTCTGCGTTGGAACAACTGTTGAGCATCTGAGTTTAGTTTATGGTTGTTTGTGGGGGAAAGGGGTTGTGTGTGTGTGTGTGTGTGTGTGTGTGAACTACCTACATTATTGCAAATATGAATGGTTGATTATGGAAATTAAGATAAGCAGGATTTAAAGAAAATAAATGATATATATATATATATATTGTTATTATGATTTAAATAGCTATATATAATACAAATGGGACACTTAAATGTGCCTTTAGAGGTCATGCAATTTAGTACTCATCTCTAAAACAAAAGCAATTGAGGTCAAAAGAGTCCATATTAAAACAAGGAAATGAAAGGACTAACAGTACAGATAGATAGCAATACTGTACCATAGAGGCTCAGAATAAGTTAGAGGAAAAACAAAAAGAAATGGACAAACTTATTCAAGAAAGATCCAGTGTAATATATTCTGAAAATAAAGCGAACTGAATGGAATATTGGGAAAAATGCACCAAATTGTTTTTTACATTTTCAACATAGAAATGCTACCAAAAATGATTTACTGAAACTCGTTAAAAAATAATGTAGTCACCCATAATTCACCAAACAGTATTTCGAAAAAGGAAGGAAAGCATATATTTTCGTTTGTCTCCTCCATCTCCACTAACCAAAGCTAATTGTGTGGATTTTTTCCCTATTAATAATGTAAAATTAACAGCTGTACCGAAAGTCTCATGTCTCATGTGAAGGCCAAATTACATAGGAGGAACTTCTTGATGCAATTAAAGCCTTTACGTTCGGAAAAACTCCAGGGCGGGATGGCATATCAGTGGAAGTATACCAAACCTTTTTTGATATACTCAGAGGACCGTTATTAGCCTGTTTTAACCACTCCTATATAAATGGTAGATTATCAGACACTCAACAAGGTCTGATTTCATTAGTACTGAAACAGGATCCAAGTGGTAAATATAAAGATCCAGTCCATTTAAAAGAATTGGAGGCCTCTTACACTTCAGTGTTGTGATGCAAAAATTCTAGCAAAATGCTTAGCGCCTTAGAATTAAAAAGGTGGGGTTCGGATATTATTCCTCCTAATCAGACAGGTTTTTTACATGGATGATACATTATAAATAATATAAGACAAGTACTGGAAACAACAGAACAATATGAAATATCTGGGAAACCAGGCCTGGTATTCATAGCTTATGTTGAAAAGGCTTTTGATAAAGTATGACTGGAGTTTATAAAGAAATGCCTGGAATATTAACATTTTGAAGAAACTCTTATAAAAATGGGTTTAAGTTATGTAACCCTAGGTGTTAAATAGTCAATAATGGCTACATCTAAGAAAGTTTTAAACTGTCAAGAGGAGTAAAACAAGGCTGTCCACTATCGGCATATCTATTTATTATTGCCATAGAAATATTAGCTGTTAAAATCAGATCCAACAATAATATTAAGGGATTGGAAATCCAGAGTTTAAAAACAAAGGTGTCATTGTACGCTCATGATTCATGTTTTCTTTTAAATCCATAATTAGAATCCCTCCACAGCCTCATTGTAATGGGGTGCGTAACTGGTGGTGGTGAAGTGAGACACAGGAGAGCAGAACTAGGTAATAGCAGGAGCAGTTTAATATCAAAACCAACGGCATAAAGAATAAACTAACATGGGTACAAAACCCAACGCACACCAGTAAACATGTGCGCAAGCACTTACAACAAACAATTCCACACAAAGACATGGGGGGACAGAGGGTTAAATACACAACAAATAATGAGGGAAATGGAAACCAGGGTGTAGGAAAACAAGACAAAACAAATGGAAAATAAAAAGTGGATTGACGATGGCTAGAAGACCGGTGACGCCGACCGCCAAAAGCCGCCCGAACAAGGAAAGGAAACGACTTCGGTGGAAGTTGTGACAGTACCCCCCTTGACGAGTGGCTCCAGTAGCGCGCCGACACCGGCCTCGGGGATGACCCTGAGGGCGAGGTGCAGGGCGATCCAGACGGAGACTCCCGCAGCATTGAAGGATCCAACACACCCTCCACCGGAACCCAGCATCTCTCCTTCGGACCGTACCCCTCCCAGTCCACGAGGTACTGAAGGCTCCTCGCCCGACGTCTCGAATCCAGTATGGATCGAACGGCGTACGCCGGGGCCACCTCAATGTCAAGAGGGGGCAGAGGAACCTCCCGCACCTCAGACTCCTGGAGCGAGCCAGCCCCCACCTGCCTGAGGAGAGACACATGGAACGAGGGGTTAATACGGTAATTGGGGGGAAGCTGTAACCTGTAACTCACCTCATTCAGTCTCCTCAGGACTTTAAATGGCCCCACAAACCGCGGACCCAGCTTCCGGGCAGGGCAGGCGGAGGGGCATGTTTCGGGTCGAGAGCCAGACCCAGTCCCCCGATGCGAACACCGGGGCCTCACTGCAGTGATGGTCTGCACAGGCTTTCTGGTGCAGCACGGTGCACTGAAGGTGAACATGAGCGACGTCCCATGTCTCCTCCTCGTGCCGAAACCAGTCATCCACCGCAAGAGCCTCAGTCTGAGTCTGATGCCAAGGAGCCAGAATCGGCTGACACCCCAGTACGCACTGGAAGGGGGAGAGGTTAGTGGAGGAGTGGCGGAGCGAGTTCTGGGCCATCTCCGCCCACTCCCCTGGCCGGTCCTGGGAATAAGACCTCAGACACCTACCCACATTCTGGTTAACTCTCTCCACCTGCCCGTTACTCTCAGGGTGAAAACCCAAGGTAAGGCTGATTGAGACTCCCAGACGTTCCATAAACGCCCTCCAGACCCTCAGTGAACTGGGGACCCTGATTAGACACTATGTCCTCAGGCACCCCGTAGTGCCGGAAGACGTGTGTAAACAAGACCTCCGCAGTCTGTAGGGCCGTAGGGAGACCGGGCAGAGGAAGGAGATGGCAGGACCACAACGACCAGGATCGTGTTGTTACCCTGTGAGGGAGGAAGATCAGTAAGGAAATCCACCGACAGGTGCGACCACGGACGTTGTGGAACGGGTAAGGGGTGTAGCTTACCTCTGGGCAGGTGCCTAGGAGCCTTACACTGGGCGCACACCGAGCAGGAGGAAACATAAACCCTCACGTCCTTAGCCAAAGTGGGCCACCAGTACTTCCCACTCAGACAGTGCACCGCCCGACCGATGCCTGGATGACCAGAGGAGGGTGACGTGTGGGCCCAATAGATCAGCCAGTCACGGACAGCAGACAAAACGTACAGACGCCCAGTGGGACACTGGATGGGAGTAGGCTCTGCACGTAGCACCTGCTCAATGTCTGCATCCAGCTCCCACACTACCGGCGCCACCAGGCAGGAGGCCGGGAGTGTGTGGGTGGGATCCATGGGCCGCTCCTCTGAGTCATACAGCTGGGACAGTGTGTCGGCCTTGGCATTCTGGGAACCTGGTCTGTAAGAGAGGGTGAAAACAAAACGGGTGAAAAACATGGCCCACCTTGCCTGGGGAGGGTTCAGTCTCCTCGCCACCCGGGCACCAACGGAAACCCCTAAACATCTACCCGAGAACTCTCGCGACCACCCCGTGAGAGCCCTCTGTTGCCACGAGACAGTGGGGTTGTGACAGGCTAACCAGGGTAGGCCTAGCACCACGGGAAACGCAGGAGAGTCAATAAGAAAGAGACTGATTCTCTCTTTGTGATCCCCCTGCGTCACCATGCCCAGCAGGGCGATGGCATCCCTAATCAACCCAGACCCAAATGGTCGACTGTCTAAGGCGTGAATGGGGAAGGGCACAGCCACAGGAACAATGGGGATCCCTAAACTATGTCCGAATGATTTGTCTATAAAATACCCAGCCATGCCTGAATCGTTGAGCGCCTTATGCTGGGAATGCGGGGAAAATTCAGGAAAAGTGACATACAAAAACATTTGTGCAACAGAGGGCTCTGGGTGAGATTGGTGCCGGCTCACCTGGGGTGACACCAGATGGTGCACGAGACAGAACCTCCTCCGGTCTCCCTGCGCACAGCACGTCCTAGCTCCATGGGCACTGGAGCGGTGGTGCTGGGGGATGGAACCGACAGTCCCCGCTCTGGATGTCCGTGGGTAGCCAGCAGGTTATCCAACCGAATAGACAGGTCCACCAGCTGGTCAAAGGTGAGGGTGGTGTCCCTGCAGGCCAACTCCCGACGGACATCCTCGCACAAACTGCGGTCGGTAGTGGTCGATCAGGGGCCTGTCGCTCCATCCCACGCTGGCAGCCAGGGTCCAAAGGTCCATGGCGAACTCCTGGACGCTCCTCGTCCCCTGCCTTAGGTGGTAGAGATGTTCACCTGCTGCTCTACCCTCGGGTAGGTGATCAAAGACTGCCCGGAAATGGTGGGTGAAATCCTTGAGATGGGCCGCATCTCCTTCTCCCCACACGGCGCTGGCCCACTCCAGGGCTTTCCCTGAGAGGCAGGAGACAAGGGCGGACACCCTCTCACGGCCCGAAGGAGCCGGGTGGACGGTTGCCAGGTAGAGATCTAGCTACAATAGGAAACCATGGCAGCGTGCAGCCGTCCCATTGTATTCCCAGGGAAGGGCGAGACGAATCCCACTGGGACGGGTGAAGGGGAGGCGAGTAGTGGAGGCCCTGGTTGTGCTGGAGGAACTCCCTGTCTCTCGCCGCAGTCCATGGTTTGGACAACGCGGTCCATGGCGGCGCCGAGATGGTGGATCATCGCCGCTTGCTCCTGGACGCGCTCCTCGATCCCTTTTCCAGGGGCACCTGCTCCTACTGACTCCATATGGTGGTGTGGAATTCTGTAATGGGGTGCGTAACTGGTGGCAGTGAAGTCAGAAGTAGGAGAGCAGAACTAGGTAATAGCCGGAGCAGTTTAATATCAAAACCAACCAATTAACAGGTGTTTCTTGTTAAAAGTTCATTTGTGGAATTTCTTTCCGTCTTAATGAGTTTCAGCCAATCAGTTGTGTTGTGACAAGGTAGGGGTGGTATACAGGTAGCCTAGTGGTTAGAGCGTTGGGCTAGTAAGTAAGCGAAAAGTTGCTAGATCGAATCCCCGAGCTGACAAGGTAAAAATCTGTCGTTCTGCCCCTGAACAAGGCAGTTAACCCACTGTTCCTAGGCCGTCATTGGAAATTATATTTTTTTCTTAACTGATTTGCCTAGTTAAAAAAATAAGAAAAATAACAGCTCAAATAATTAAAGAGAAATGACAGTCAATGCTGGAAAATGTCAAGAACTTTGAAAGTTCTTAAAGTGCAGTCGCAAAAACCATCAAGCGCTATGATTAAACTGGCTCTCACGAAGACCACCACAGGAAAGGATGACCCGGAGTTACCTGCAGAGGATAAGTTCATTAGAGTTATCAGCCTCGGAAATTGCTGCCCAAATAAATGCTACACAGAGTTCAAGTAGACTGAGTGAATCAGGCCCTCATGGTCGAATTGCTATAAAGAAACCACTTCTTGCTTGGGCCAAGAAACACAAGCAATGGACATTAGAACGGTGTAAATCTGTCCTTTGGTCTGATGAGTCCAAATTTGAGATATTTGGTTCCAACCGTCTTGCCTTTGTGAGATGCAGAGGAGGTGAACAGATGATCTCCAAATGTGTGGTTCCCACCGTGAAGCATGGAGGAGGTATGATGGTGCTTTTCTGGTGACACTGTCTGTGATTTATTTAGAATTCAAGGCACACTTAACCAGCATGGCTACCACAGCATTCAGCAGCGATATGCCATCCCATCTGCTTTGCTTTTAGTGGATAATTTGTTTTTCAAGGGCTATAAGGGCTATTTGACCAAGAAGAAGAGTGATGAAGTGCTGCATCAGATGACTTGGCCTGCACAATCACCTAACCTCAACCCAATTGAGATGGTTTGGGATGAGTTGGACCGCAGAGTGAAAGAAAAGCAGCCAACAAGTGCTTTGCATATGTTGGAACTCCTTCAAGACTATTGGAAAAGCATTCCAGGTGAAGCTGTTTGAGAGTAATGCCAAAAGTGTGCAAAGCTGTCATCAAGGAAAAGGGTGGATACTTTTAAGAATCTCAAATCTAAAATATATTTTGATTTGTTTAACACTTTTTGGGTTACTACATGATTCCGTATGTGTTATTTCATAGTTTTTATATCTTCACTATTATTCTACAATGTTGAAAATAGTAAAATAAAGAAAAACTCTTGAATAAGTACAGTGGGGAGAACAAGTATTTGAATACACTGCCGATTTTGCAGGTTTCCCTACTTACAAAGCATGTAGAGGTCTGTATTTTTTAAAATAAAATCATAGGTACACTTCAACTGTGAGAGACTAAAACAAAAATCCAGAAAATCACATTGTATGATTTTTAAGTTTTTGCATTTTATTGCATGACATAAGTATTTGATACATCAGAAAAGCAGAACTTAATATTTGGCACAGATCCTTTGTTTGCAATTATAGAAATCATACTTTTCCTGTAGTTCTTTACCAGGTTTTCACACACTGTAGCAGGGATTTTGGCCCACTCCTCCATACAGATCTTCTCCAGATCCTTCAGGTATAGGGGTTGTCGCTGGGCAATACGGACTTTCATCTCCCTCCAAAGATTTTGTATTGGGTTCAGGTCTGGAGACTGGCTAGGCCACTCCAGGACCTTGAGATACTTCTTACGGAGCCACTCCTTAGTTGCCCTGGCTGTGTGTTTCGGGTCGTTGTCATGCTGGAAGACCCACCCACAACCCATCTTCAATGCTCTTACTGAGGGAAGGAGGTTGTTGGCCAAGATCTCACGATACATGGCCCCATCCATCCTCCCCTCAATACGGTGCAGTCGTCCTGTCCCCTTTACAGAAAAGCATCCCCAAAAAATGATGTTTCCACCTCCATGTTTCACGGTTGGGATGGTGTTCTTGGGGTTGTACTCATCCTTCTTCTTCATCCAAACACGGTGAGTGGAGTTTAGACCAAAAAGCTCTATTTTTGTCTCATCAGACCACATGACCTTCTCCCATTCCTCTTCTGGATCATCCAGATGGTCATTAGCAAACTTCAGACGGGCCTGGACATGCGCTGGCTTGAGCAGGGGGACCTTGTGTGCGCTGCAGGATTTTAATCCATGACGGTGTAGTGTGTTACTAATGGTTTTCTTTGAGACTGTGGTCCCAGCTCTCTTCAGGTCATCGACCAGGTCCTGCCGTGTAGTTCTGGGCTGATCCCTCACCTTCCTCATGATCATTGATGCCCCACGAAGTGAGATCTTGCATGGAGCCCCAGACCGAGGGTGATTGACCGTCATCTTGAACTTCTTCCATTTTCTAATAATCACACCAACAGTTGTTGCCTTCTCACCAAGCTGCTTGCCTATTGTCCTGCAGCCCATCCCAGCCTTGTGCAGGTCTACAATTTACCCTTGATGTCCTTACACAGCTCTCTGTTCTTGGCCATTGTGGAGAGGTTGGAGTCTGTTTGATTGAGTGTGTGGACAGGTGTCTTTTATACAGGTAACGAGTTCAAACAAGTGCAGTTAATACAGGTAATGAGTGCAGAACAGGAAGGCTTCTTAAAGAAAAACGAACAGGTCTGTGAGAGCCAGAATTCTTACTGGTTGGTAGGCGATCAAATACTTATTTCATGCAATAAAATGCAAATTAATTACTTAAAAATCATACAATGTGATTTTCTGGATTTTTGTTTTAGATTACATCTCTCACAGTTGAAGTGTACCTATGATAAAAATTACAGACCTCTACATGCTTTGTAAGTAGGAAAACCTGCAAAATTGCAGTGTATCAAATACCTGTTCTCCCCACAAACTTTTGACTGGTACTATATATTTACCCCAAAAATATATGAGGGATTGGAAATGATGCAATATTGATGGAATCTACAATCTATCCACAATACTAAAGCTGATCTACCCCCCCCCCAAAAAAAGTACACAAGGGAAAATAAATTAACATAAATATGGGTTGCCCTTTTCTTGACGCAACAGGTCTCAAAATATTGCTGCTGTGATGGCGCGCTGTTGTATTTCACACAATAGATATGGGAGTTCAACAAAATTGGGTTTGTTTTCGAATTCTTTGTGCATCTGTGTAATCTGAGGGACATATGTGTCTCTAATATAGTCATACATTTGGCAGGAGGTTAGGAAGGGCAGCTCAGTTTCCACCTCATTTTGTGGGCAGAGTGCACATAGCCTGTCTTCTCTTGTGAGAGCCAGGTCTGCCTATGGTGGCCTTAATAGCAAGGCTATGCTCACTGAATATGTACATAGTCAAAGCTTTCCTTACGTTTGGGTCAGTCACAGTGGTCCGGTATTTTGCCACTGTGTGCTCTCTGTTTAGGGCCAAATAGCATTCTAGTTCGCTCTGTTTTCTTGTTAATTCTTTTCAATGTGTTAAGTAATTATATTTTTCTCATGGTTGGGTCTAATTTTGTTGCTGTCCTGGGGCTCTGTGGGGTCTGTTTGTGTTTGTGAACAGAGCTCTAGAACCAGCTTGCTTAGGGGACTCTTCTCCAGGTTCATCTCTCTGTAGGTGATGGCTTTGTTATGGAAGGTTTGGTAATCGCTTCCTTTTAGGTAGTTGTGGAATTTAACGTCTCTTTTCTGGATTCTGATAATTAGCGGGTGTCGGCCTAATTCTGCTCTGTATGCATTATTTGGTGTTTTACGTTGTACACTGAGGATATTTTTTGTATAACTCTGCATGCAGAGTCTCAATTTGGTGTTTGTTCCATTTTATGAATTAATGGTTAGTGAGCAGATCCCAGACCCCACAACCATAAAAGGCAATGGGTGCTACAACTGATTCAAGTATTTTTAGCCAGATTGTGACTGATATGTGAAATTTTATGTTCCTCTTGCCTTGTCTCTCAACTCGTTCACAGCTTTGTAGAAGTTACTTGTGGTGCTGATGCTTAGGCCGAGGTATGTAAAGTTTTTTTTGTGCTCTAGGGCAATGGTGTCTAGATGGAATTTGTATTTGTGGTCCTGGCAACTGGACCTTTTTTGGAACACCAATATTTTTGACTTACTGAGATTTACTGTCAGGGCTCAGGTCTGACAGAATCTGTGCAGAAGATCTAGATGCTGCTATAGGCCCTCCTTGGTTGGGGACAGAAGCACCAGATCATCAGCAAACAGTAGACATTTGACTTCAGATTCTAGTAGGGTGAGGCCGGCTGCTGCAGACGGTTCTAGTGCCCTTGCCAACTCGTTGATATATATATATGTTGAAGAGAGTGAGGCTTAAGCTGCATCCCTGTCTCGCCCCACAGCCCTGTGGAAAGATGTGTGTTTTTCCCCAATTTTTTTTGTTTTTTTGCCAACGTTGTTTGTGTACATGGATTTTTATTATGTCTTATGTTTTTCCCCGACACCACTTTCCATCAATTTGTATAGCAGACCCTCATGCCAAATGGAGTCAAAAGCTTTTTTGAAATCAACAAAGCATGAGAAGACTTTTCCTTTGTTTATGTTTGTTTGCCAATTAGGGTTTGCAGGAAGAATAAGTGGTCAGTCGTACAGTAATTTGGTAAAATGCCAATTTGACATTTGCTCAGTACATGGTTTTCGTTGAGGAAATGTTCAAGTCTGCGGTTAATGATAATGCAGAGGATTTTCCCAAGGTTGCTGTTGATGCATATCCAACGGTAGTTATTGGGGTCAAATTTGTCTCCACTTTTGTGGATTGGGGTGATTAGTCCTTGGTTCCAAAAATTGGGAATATGCCTGAGCTGAGGATGATGGTAAAGAGTTTAAGTATAGCCAAATTTGTGGTTTGTATATTTTATCATTTCATTTAGGATACTATCAACCCCACAGGTCTTTTTGGTTTGGAGGGTTTGTATTTTGTCCTGTAGTTCATTCAATGTAATTGGAGAATCCAGTAGGTTCTGGTAGTCTGGAATAGTTGATTCTAAGATTTGTGTTTGATCATGTATATGTGTTTGCTGTTTTTTCTTTGTTCCAGGGCCAAAAATATTGGAGAAGTGGTTTACCCATACATCACCGTTTTGGATAGATAACTCTTCGTGTTGTTTGTTCAGTGTTTTCCAATTTTCCCAGAAGTGGTTAGAGCCTATGGATTCTTCAATTACATTTCTTTTTCCCTCTTCCATTGTAGCCACTAGAGGGCGACCTTTATCCTGGATAACACTTTTAATTTTAAAGGGACAGCGCAGTCAAAAACATAATTTTTCTGTGTTTTATATATATTTCCATACCGTGAGGTTGGAAAAATACTGTGAAATTGTGAAAATTATGATAATGCACTGTTTGAAAAGACTGCCTGAAATTTCAACTTGTTTGGCAGCATGGATTTTTTGGTCACCAATACATCAGATAATGATAGGTTCACCGTTTAGTAATTTGAACTACCACTTAATCCAAAAGCAAAAAATACAAGATACACATTTCAAAACTTATTTTTTTAAAGTGCTAAATAGAAAGAATGGTAGTTGGTAAATATCATTTTCCATATGGTATTTGACTATAAGTTGACATAAACATTTTTTGTATAAAATGGCAGGTTGTGAGCATGTTGAGAAACATGTCTGTCTTACAGTTTTATTATCCTTATACAGTACATACTGTATGTTGGACAAATCATCAGAAATAGAGGTATTATAAAGCAGTTAGCTACTGTAAAATCGTGGCACAGTGTTGACAAACTGAATTGGTCCACCCACACAGACAGCATCGTGAAGAAGGCGCAGCAGCACCTCTTCAACCTCAGGAGGCTGAAGAAATTCGGCTTGTCACCAAAAGCACTCACAAACTTCTACAGATGCACAATCGAGAGCATCCTGTCGGGCTGTATCACCGCCTGGTACGGCAACTGCTCCGCCCACAACCGTAAGGCTCTCCAGAGGGTAGTGAGGTCTGCACAACGCATCACTGGGGGCAAACTACCTGCCCTCCAGGACACCTACACCACCCGATGTCACAGGAAGGCCATAAAGATCATCAAGGACAGCAACCACCCGAGCCACTGCCTGTTCACCCCGCTATCATCCAGAAGGCGAGGTCAGTACAGGTGCATCAAAGCTGGGACCGAGAGACTGAAAAACAGCTTCTATCTCAAGGCCATCAGACTGTTAAACAGCCACCACTAACATTGAGTGGCTGCTGCCAACACACTGACTCAACTCCAGCCACTTTAATAATGGGAATTGATGGGAAATTATGTAAAATATATCACTAGCCATTTTAAACAATGCTACCTAATATAATGTTTACATACCCTACATTATTCATCTCATATGTATACGTATATACTGTACTCAATACCATCTACTGTATCTTGCCTATGCCGCTCTGTACCATCACTCATTCATATATCTTTATGTACATATTCTTTATCCCCTTACACTTGTGTCTATAAGGTAGTAGTTTTGGAATTGTTAGCTAGATTACTTGTTGGTTATTACTGCATTGTCGGAACTAGAAGCACAAGCATTTCACTACACTCGCACTAACATCTGCTAACCATGTGTATGTGACAAATAAAATTGGATTTGATTTGATTTATGCCATTTCTGCCCAATGCAACATTGTACAAGATCACTTTTTTTGCGTGTCTTGTCAACGGATAAGGCATTGCCTATATCTCTGCTTACAGTGTATCAGTAAAATTCAGATGAGTGGAATATAAGGTTATATTTAATCCAGGTATTTCAACAGCGCATTGTACACTGCACTATAATTCCAAATGGTAGCACATAGTGACTCTCTCCACTTTGTCCTATTGAAGCACACTGGCTGATGGAGAATGATGATGTAGTATTTACAGCCACATCCATGATTAGATTTTACCTTCCAAAATAAATGTATGTCAAATCGATACATTTGTGAGGTAAGAATAAGGAAATCTGACCCACTTGTATTCATACCTATATTGTTGATTGTAAATTACAACTTTATACTACTACATTACTAGCTAAAGCCCCTTCAGATAGTTTTCATGCCCCTTGATTTATTCCACATTTTGTGTTATAGCCTGAATTCAAAATGGATTCAGTCTACTTTCCCCTCACCCATCTACACTCAATACCCCATAACGACAAAGTGACAACGTTTTTTTTTTATGTATTAAAAATCAACTACAGAAATAGTACATTTACATAAGTACTACCACCCTTGTGTTGATACTTTGTAGGGTAAATCTGTAAGAGCTTTCCAAACCTGGATTGTGCAACATTTTCCCATTATTCTTTTAAAAATTCTTCAAGCTCTGTCAAATTGGTTGTTGATCATTCCTAGACAACCATTCTCGGGTGTTGCCGTACATTTGCAAGTAGATTTAAGTCAAAATTGTAACTTGGCCACTCAGGAACATTCACTGTCTTCTTGGTAAACAACTCCAGTGTAGATTTTGTCTTGTGTTTTAGGTTATTGTCCTAATTAAAGGTGCATTCATCTCCCAGTCTTTGGTGGAAAGCAGACTGAACCAGGTTTTCCTCTAGGAATTTGCCTGTGCTTAGCTCCATTCCATTTATTTTTGTATCATGAAAAACTCCCAAGTTATTAACAAGCATACCCATAACTTGATGCAGCCACCACTATACTTGAAAACATGAAGAGTGGTACTCAGTAATGTGTTTTATTGGATTTGCCCCAAACATAACACTTTGTATTCAGGACAAAAGGTTAATTGCTTTGCCACATTTTTTGCAGTATTACTTTAGTGCCTTGTTGCAAAGAGGCTGCATGTTTTGGAATATTTTTGTTATGTACCAGCTCCCTTCTTTTCACTCTGTCAATTTCGTTAGTATTGTGGAGATACTACAACTTTGTTGATCCACCTACTCAGCTAGTTACGTGTCTGCCGCCCCCACAGCAGTTTGGCCCCTGGCCCTCCCAGCTGCGACCCTGAACCAATTGAGTGAACCGACTGCCTTTCTGTTCCAGTTTTCACTGCCGGCCGCTCTGGCCTCCCGGCTAACAAACCTGCACTATCGTCATAGCCTCACGCAGCTATCCCACTCTCGGGTCCCGCTGCCCCCGCATCCGTTCGGCCCCTGGCTCTCTCAGCTGTGACCCTGTCCCAGTTGAGTGAACCAACTGCCTTTCTATTCCAGTTTTCACTCTGGTTTTAAATATACTTTAGTATCAAAAGTCAATGTAATTGCTAAAATATACTTAAGTATCAAGAGTAAAAGTATAAACAATTTAAAATTCCTAATATTTGGAAACCAGACGTCTCCATTTTCTTGGTATTTTATTTACGGTTAGCCAGGGGCACACTCCAACACTCAGAAATCTTTACAAACTAAGCATGTATGTTTAGTGAGTCCTCCAGATCAGAGGCAGTTCGGATGACCAGGGATTTTCTTTTGGTAAGTGCGTGAATTTGTCAATTTTCCTGTCCTGCTAAGTATTCAAAATGTAACGAGTACTATTGGGTGACAAGGAAAATGCATGGCGTAAAACATACATTATTTTCTTTAGGGATGTAGTGAAGTAAAAGTTATCAGAAATATAAATGGTAAAATAAAGTACAGATACTCCAAAAAACGAATTAAGTAGTACTTTAACCTCTTAAATGTAATGTTAAAATGTAGATTTCTGCCTAAATAGACATACCCAAAAGTAACTGCTATTCATGTGCAATTACATGATTCTGACATGCAAAAACATGGTATGTTTGGAAAGAAGACATCTGGGAGATGAGGAAATGATCAGAAGATAGATGGGAGTTACATAGTTCAGAATACACAAAATCAAGCACAGAATAAATAACAGTTTGTTATTTATTTATTTGGAAAGTCATCTTTCATTGGCTTCCACAATATGTGAACGATATCAGAAAAGAATATGCGATTGATAGACCGAACAACTAGACATTTTTTAGTAAGTGGTGTCAGGTGTGGTCACAGGACATTTCCAAGTATTTTTTCAGTAAATAAACACAATTTCTACCATATCAATTTCACTCAAATATTGTGGTGGTGTCAGGGGACATTTGGGGGATACTCAAATGTTTTTTCAACCTCTCCAAAGTGCCTGAATGTTTAGCCTTGGCATATCCAATGTATCAATGTATTGGTCCCACATACAAATAAACTGTTTACAAAAACAATATAAAAGAAACAGATATACACTACCATTCAAAGGTTTGGGGTACCTTAAAACTGTCCTTGTATTTTGAAAGAAAAACACATTTTTTCCCCATTACGTTAACATCAAACTGATCAGAAATACAGTGTAGACATTGTTAATGTTGTAAATTACTTTTGTAGCTGGGAAAAGGCTGATGTTTTATGGAATATCGACATAGGCATACAGTGGCCCATTATCAGCAAGCATCACTCCTGTGTTCCAATGGCATAGTGTGTTAGCTAATCCAAGTTTATAATTTTAAAAGGCTAATTGATCATTAGAAAATGCCTTTTGCAATTATGTTAGCACAGCTGAAAACTATTGTTCTGATTAAAGAAGCAATAAAACGGGCCTTCTTTAGACTAGTTGAGTATCTGGAGCATCGGCATTTGTGGGTTCAATGACAGGCTCAAAATGGCCCGAAACAAAGAACTTTCTTCTGAAACTCATCAGTCTATTCTTGTTCTGAGAAATGAAGGCTATTCCATACGAGAAATTGCCAAGAAACTGAAGATCTCGTACAAAGCTGTGTACTACTCCCTTCACAAAACAGCGCAAACTGTCTCTAACCAGAATAGAAAGAGGAGTGGGAGGCCCCACTGCACAACTGAGCAAGAGGACAAGTACATTAGAGTGTTTAGTTTGAGAAACAGATGCCTCACAAGTCCTGAACTGGCAGCTTCATTAAATTTTACCCGCAAAACACCAGTCTCAATGTCAACAGTGAAGAGGTGACTCTGGGATGCTGGCTTACTCCTGGCTAACGTCTCTTTACCACAGCAAGCACCAGTTAGCCTCGAGCTAGGCCCATCTCCCGGCTAGCCAAAGAGGTCCACCAGCCAATTTTCGGGCTACAATACCTCTTTTGCTAATTGGCCTGGACCCTTTACTGTTGACATGGAGCCCTGCCGATCCATCACGACTGGTCTGCCGACGTCACCGTCCGAGGTGGCTTCATCAAGATCTTTCATTGCGACGTCACCGGATGCCCATCTGCTAGCCCCGGCCCGCTAGCTGTCTGAATCGCCTTGTCTCCAGCTCGCCTAGAGTAGCAGCGACTACGGAATTGGCTCCCTGACTCATCTAGTGCTACTCTCTGGACCCTATGATCACTTGGCTACACATGCCACTCCCATTCCCCAGGCGCTCTGATTTGTTGACTTCTGTAACTGTAAAAGCCTTGGATTCATGCATGTTAACATTAGAAGCCTCCTCCCTAAGTTTGTTTTATTCACTGCTTTAGCACACTCCGCCAACCCCGATGTCCTAGCCGTGTCTGAATCATGGCTTAAGGAAGGCCACCAAAAATCTAGAAATTTCCTATAACTATAACATTTTCCAACAAGATCGAACTGCCAAAAGGGGCGTTGCCATCTACTGCAGAGATAGTCTGCAGAGTTCTGTCTTACTATCCAGGTCTGTGCCCAAACAATTCGAGCTTCTACTTTTAAAAATCCACCTTTCCAGAAACACGTCTCTCACCGTTGCTGCTTGTTATAGACCCCCTTCAGCCCCCAGCTATGCCCTGGACACCATATGTGCGTTGATTGCCCCCCATCCATCTTCAGAGTTCGTACTGTTAGGTGACCTAAACTGGGATATGCTTAACATCCCGGCCATCCTACAATCTAAGCTAGATGCCCCTCAATCTCACACAAATTATTAAGGAACCTACCAGCTACAACCCTAAATCCATAACCATGGGCACCCTCTTAGATATCATCCTGACCAACTTGCCCTCTGAATACACCCATCACGCACCACATTGCCTGTGTGCGTGATCGGTACGCTGTCAAATGACCACCCCTCATCACTGTCAAACGCTCCCTAAAACACTTCAGCAAGCAGGCCTTTCTAATCGACCTGGCCTGGGTATCCTGGAAGGATATTGACCTCATCCCGTCAGTAGAGGATGTCTGATTGCTCTTTAAAAGTGCTTTCCTTGCCATTTTAAATAAGCATGCCCCATTCAAAAAATGTATAACTAAGAACAGATATAGCCGTTGGTTCACCCCAGACTTGACTACCCTTGACCAGCACAAAAACATCCTGTGGCATTCTGCATTAGCATCTAATAGCCCCCGCGATATGCAACTTTTCAGAGAAGTCAGGAACCAATATACTCAGTCAGTTAGGAAAGCTAAGGCTAGCTTTTTCAAACAGAAATTTGCATCCTGTAGCACTAATTCCCCAAAGTTTTGGGACACAAAATTCCATGGAGAATAAGAGCACCTCCTCCCAGTTGCTCACTGCACTTAGGTTAGGAAACACTGTCACCATCGATAATCAATAATTTCAATAAGCATTTTTTCTAGGGCTGGCCAAGCTTTCCACCTGGCTACCCCTACACCGGCCAACAGCTTAGCACCCCCTGCAGCAACTTGCCCAAGCCCACTCTCGCTTCTCCTTCACACAAATCCAGACAGCTAGCTGATGTTCTGAAAGAGCTTCACAATTGTCAGGCATATGTGTATAGGTGGCAGGGAAGTCAGCCGCAGGAGAGTCAAACGGAGTGTAAAATGGAGTCTTTTAATAATGTCCTAGTAACATGCTCCATAACACTAAACAGGAAAAGAACATAAACAAATATGGGTACGAAGACCCGACGTGCACCTATACAACAAACAACACTACACTGACAATAAACAATCTCTGACAAAGACATGAGGGGAAACAGAGGGTTAAATACACAACAGGTAATGAATGGGATTGAAAACAGGTGTGTGGGAAGGCAAGACAAAACCAATGGAAAATGAAAAATGGATCAATGATGGCTAGAAGACCGGTGACGTCGAACGCCGAGCACCGCCCGAACAAGGAGAGGCAACGACTTCGGCAGAAGTGTGACAACAATCTGGATCCTCGTTCTAAAATTATCAGCCGAAATTGTTGAAACCCCTATTACTAGCCTGTTAAACCTCTCTTTCGTATCGTCTTAGATCCCCAAAGATTGGAAAGCTGATGCGGTCATCCCCCTCATTAAAGGGGGAGCTGCTCTAGACCCAAACTGTTATAGACCTACAGTATATCCATCCTGCCCTGCCTTTTTAAAATCTTCAAAAGCCATGTTAACAAACAGATCACCGACCATTTCGAATCCCACCGTACCTTCTCCACTATGCAATCTGGTTTCCTACCTGGTCATGGGTGCACTTCAGCCACACTCAAGGTCCTAAACAAGATCATAACCGTCATCGATAACAGATAGTACTGTGCAGCCGTCTTCATCGACCCGGTGAAGGCTTTCGACTCTATCAATCACCTCATTCTTATCGGTAGACTCAATAGCCTTGGTTTCTCAAATGACTGCCTCGCCTGTTTCACCAACTACTTCTCAGAGTTCAGTGTGTCAAATTAGAGGGTCTGTTGTCCGGACCTCTGGCAGTCTTTATGGGGGTGCCACAGGGTTAAATTTCCGACCGACTCTTTTCTCTGTATAGATCAATGATGTTGCTCTTGCTGCTGGTGATTCTCTGATCCACCTTTACGCAGACGACACCATTCTGTATGCATCTGGCCCTTCTTTGGACAGTGTTAACAAACCTCCAGATGAGCTTCAATACCATACAACACTCCTTGCAGTGTTGTCAATTAAAGGTCCAATTAAATGACACCATAGTGCCCTCAATGCTCATCACGAAGCTAAGGACCCTGGGACTAAACACCTCCCTCTGTAACTGGATCCTGGACTTCCTGACGGGCCTCCCCCAGGTGGTAAGGGTAGGTTACAACACATCTGCCACACTGATACTCAACACTTCTTAAGTATTGTTGGTTAAGGGCTTGTAAGTAAGTATTTCACTGTATTTGGCCCTTTGTGACAAATACAATTTGATTTGATTTGAAATGCATAATAGGGCTAGGATTTAGGGCTATAGGCCAACTTTGAGCACCCGGGCAAACTAACAGCAGTTGATTCACTCACGGAACGGTGGCCAATGTTCATTCGTTCGGTGGCCAATGTTCATTCGTTCGGCTCTACCCGTGCAGGGTTCTGCTCTTCCTACCGAGCAGGGGTCGTTAGTTGATGGCTGGTTTGGTCATCAATGGCAGGTTGAGTTGTCAGTGGCTGCTTGCTGGGCGGTCTCTCATTCAACGCTGGGCCTGCTGGGTTGTAGCCTCTTGTAGCTGTGTCGGGCGTGTCCCCTGTATCAGTAAACATACAAATAGAGCATGTACTGGCCAACAGTTGCAGTCACAATCACATGCTGGAAATAAGCACCTTCCTTTTGATCACATTGTATGAGTTGTCTTTTTCCCACAGAGGTGATTAGCGAAGATGAGCAGCAAGGAGGTAGATGTCAGTCACTCGAGAGGTCGCCGGTCCAAATGGTGCACTGAAGGAAAGTTCCAGTTCCTTTTGACTCTAGTTCTGGGTTGTGTTTAGAAATTAGTTCGGGGAGGGAAGAGGTGATAAGGAATTGTCAACAGCTGTCTCAATATCACTTTAGTCCATGTCAATCTTTGGAATCACATCACAACATACAGTACATGCAAGCAAAATAGTCCATGCGTTTCAATTTGATTTCACACGTGAGAATGTAAGGAATTAAGTGAAAGGCACTCGTTGTAAACAACACACAGCACACGTGAATAAAAGCCACTCATAAATAGACATGATGTCACATAATAAGACATACTGAAACGTAATATAAAGAGAATGGCCGTCTCTAGTTTAGTGAGTGTTTTGTGTGTATCTCTGTGTGGCTGAGTGCGAGTGTGTGAGTGTGGTTGGGTGTGTGTGTGAGTGTGTGGAGGGTGCTGGATGCTCTGCAGGGGTCTGCCATGTCCATCCAGCCGTGTCTGTGCACTGTAACGGAAAACTGTAATATATGCGGTAATTTTCTGTATTGTCAACACTAAAATATTCAGAAATGTTTTACTGCAGCATTCTGGGCGGGGAAAGATTTGTTCTATTTGTTCTATGTAATTTCATCCCACAGAATTCAGAACCATACCGTGTCTTTGGAACGCCAAACACCTTTTGACCACTAGTGGTTGCATGGTATTGTTTTGGATCATTAACATATTTTGACGTGTTTTGACGTATGCCTTGTAAGAGGCTATATTTGTTTCACCAGTGAGTGAGAATTCTGTACCAGTTTACTGGTATGTGGTAGTAGTGACCCATTAATGTATAATGTATAAGGGACAGATTGGAGTGGGAGCAAGTCTCTTTTGGTCTGTTTTGCCCTGCCAGTTTGGAAGGCTTTGTTAAGACGTCTAGAAATGCAAGTAATTTAAAACACCAAATATTCATTAATATGATGTAATGTGTAAACACAATACCTAGCAGCAAACCTGCTTGTAACAATGCCTTGTAATTACAATAAAATACTGTGAAGTACAAACCCATTCCTTCAATGAATTGAAATAATTCATCCATTCATTCCTTCATTTCAGTTACGGTACCATTTATCTTTTTTTTGGTTTACAGTATAATACAGTCGATTTCACGGTATTGTACTGTGTGTCATTGAACAGTACTTGCTTTGATACTGTATTTAGATTACAGTAGGTGTCCTACAATATGAAATGCAGAATTTTACTTGCCACTGAGCTGCCTGTAAGTTACTATCAAATTCACAGCAAACACTTTACCGTGTGAAAAGAACACCACCGGTAGTCTATCCTGACTGCTGCTATGCAAGCTAATATCTGTTCTCCCTTTCTGGGTCTAAAACTGGGGGAAAGGTCCCAGAGTTACTGATGGCTTCACTGAGTCTGTGTTTGTTTGTGTTACTAATTCCCCTCCTCACTCACTCCCCTAAACCGCAGCAGTGTTCCGGGAACTTTCAATAAATTCTTCTTCCCGAAAAACGCCGGTTGGAAGATTCTTAGAATCAGGAGGGAATAAGCGAGAAATTCAGAATCTTTCAAGCAGTACTTCCG
Source organism: Oncorhynchus keta (assembly GCF_023373465.1). NCBI lineage: Eukaryota > Metazoa > Chordata > Actinopteri > Salmoniformes > Salmonidae > Oncorhynchus > Oncorhynchus keta. Next base: position 36,134,967 of record NC_068431.1, on the reverse strand, counting down.
GAAAACCAGGGAATTTATTAAAAGTTCCTGGAATGTTGAGACCGTGGTTCTGCATTATCTAAGCAGCAGCGTTGTTGGGGTCAGCCAGCATACACACACACTCAAACACACACACATCATTCAAGCAGGATGTCTGTCTCTGGTATGACATGAATTGGGCCTCTTTGCTCCTTGCCTCTGCAGAACATGGCAGAATTCTCTGGTGTTAAGTCAGATATTGTGAGATTAAGGTGCATATCACAAAATCTTAGGTAGGTCTGGGCAGGTCCCAGTTGAGCAACTCCACACAGTACATCAGCAAGTGACGGTTGCTCTCCTGGCATGATTCATTTACACAAAGTATGAGGCCTGAACATGTCTGTCTGCTGATAGAGTTTATTAACCTGGTGTGTCATCACTCATGATGGCAGTTAGAAAATCATGGTTCAGTTATCACAACATCCTCCCTCCACCTTTAACTCCCTCCTCTAACTCCTCTCTGAAAGAACAATACCCTCTTCCATGTCACAAGGGTTCACAGTAGTTTATAACATGCATGATTTCTTCCCTGTTTGGAAAGGAACTTTAAACTCACAATAGACGCGATAAAGAGGTCAATTGACTTCAACCAAAACAATGTAATTACCATGGAAACGCGCGGGGGGAAGATCTCGAGTCTCCTCTTTGCCCCACAGAAATATGATCCTACATTTAGGCTATTGTTTATATGTGTATTTCACACTGTTGAGGTCAAAATCAGAGTATAATGCTGGTATGGATGTCAACCCCAACACATGTTCATATCTTCATTGGTACCAATCAAATGCATTACAGTTGTAAACGACTTTGACTACCATCAACGATTTCTGTATGCTAACCAGCTTATACAAATAGCAGTTAGCATTTAGCAGTCACTTCATCTAAACCTGAAAAGATTTGTAACGAAAACAGCCAAATATATCAAAATCGGACATATTTAACCACATTGTGGGTCTGTTACAACACAAAAATCATGACAGATTTGACCAATATCCACTTTGTTCGATCAGATTTGTTGAATGTGCATCAATCTGGTTAATGGAACATCTGCGTTACCACATCTATGCTTACCTACCATAAATCATTACATGACAAGAGCAACAGAGAAACAGATGCATTGTGCATAAATGTCCATCAAATAAAAATCCCACTGACAAGAATTGTAAGAATACTGTAAACTGTATAAGATTCAAAGCATTATATCTTATTAGAGTTGTATAAATGTAAGGCGCTTGCTTACTGAATCTATAATGATCCTTTTCTTTGAAAGTATAAATTCACCATTTTATTTTGTTTACAAAGGCCCAAAACACATTTTAAAAAACAAAGCAACATTTTTGGTATATACATGTTTTCTAAAAACAACCAACACCTGAAGAGTATTGGCTTAGTGGGTTTTTGGTTTTCTAATGCTGTCTTTGGTCTGATCGCTTTGGTCTGGTGGCTCGAGTCGACAAGGTGAAAATTCTGTCAATGTGCCCTTTAGAAAGGCACCTGAATTTGCTCCAGGGACGGCGTACTAATATGGCTGACCCTGTAAAACAACACATTTCACTGCACCTAATCGGTGGATATGACAATAAAATTCTACTATAAAAAAAATGTCTAGAGATCTAGGATCAGTTTACAGCTTACCCTCCCCGTGTCCTACCCTTAAGCATAAGAGAGATGGAAAAAGATTTGACCATGTATCAGTGGAAAGGGGAGCCCTCAGACTGGTTCCAGGGAATGACACGCTATGTTACCATGGCTCAGATACAGCACTGGCAATTTGGGAGCAGTAATAGTGTAGAGATATTTAAACACTCCTCATTGGCCAACGGGAGGAGAGAGAGAAACACGTCCTCCCATGGACAAAATAGAGGACACAAAGTAAGAGATGGACTCTCCCTGAGAAAGATGCCCACGGAGCGCTTCTCATCTCTGTAGCCTTCATCGTGATTCTCTCGAGAATTAGATTGATACATTTTTCTTCTCTGTCTACCCAGCTTGTAATTCAGTTCAATTATCTTTCTCAGTCCTCTCTCATGCTGGCATCCTCTGCAGTTCTTTGGAGGCAGTGTTGTTGTCGGGACTCTTTACTCCGTTCACCACAGTGTATCTCTGTTCCGCCTGCTGGCCTTGTTGTCCTGCCCTATGTCTCAGGATGAGGAGAGAGAGCAGGAAGCAGATGAACGCTCCGCAAACAAACAACACCTGCAGTCCCAGGAACCTGGCCATAAAAGAGATGGAAACTGTAAATATCATACATCCAAGATTCTGTATTCTCTATAACAGACCTGCGTTTAATACATACTGTTTGGCAAATACATTTTAAAAAATGGAGCTGCGTTTGATTTAGTTTGGGTGGTAAAATGGTCCCAAAAGTGCAATGGAATGGTCCCAAAAGTGCAAAGTCTAAGTATGACTGAAATGGCTGACATGGAGGCATGAGTCATTGGGCAGGGGGAGGGTATATCTGCTGGTGCTTGCCTCTGTCTGAAGAGGTCCATGTTGTAGTAGTGACATGATGTGTTCCTCCCACACTTCTTCCCCCAGAGGATACAGGTGGTGTCTATGGCAATGCCATACAGGACTGGGGCTGGCAGGAATGCTGGAGACACACACATACACCAATTACAAATACACATCCACGTGAACACGCACACACAGACATGCATGCACGTACGCACGTGCACACACATACACAATTGGCTGAGAGGCTGTGAGATGATTATTCTTGAGTGGCAGTGTTGATATGTGTCATTATCCCTCTAGAGATGTGTTTTTGAGTTTACATGGTCCTGCTTCACGTCACCTAACAGGACAGCCAGAGAGGAATTTCGGGGATGGATTTTTGAAAAGGCATTTTTTCCAAGACGTTTGCTGTTCAAACCGTGGATGTCAAGCAGAAAGGTTGATAACTGTGAAAGTGAATCACTGTGCATTGGTCGTTTATCTACATTTCTTGGAATCCCAGACAAAGATGTGATAGTGTGGCTGTCTGTGAAATGTTGATATAACTCACCCAGCATTCTGAAGAGCATGTACTGAACTCCCACAGCAAAAGACTTATCCTCTGTTCTCACTGTCCTGCAGGATAGAGAGAGGGTGAGAGCGAGAGAGATGGAAAAAGTGAAGGAGAGGGTAAAGGGGATGAAGTAACCAGTTCTGGCGTGAAGAAGTTACTGACCATCTGGATGGAGTTTGCGTTTAGCTCAGCGTGAAACAGAACAGCTGAACGGATGCAGTAAATTATGTCAGACGTATCATACACACACACACACACACACACACACACACACACACACACACACACACACACACACACACACACACACACACACACACACACACACACACACACACACACACACACACACACACACACACACACACACAATTGTACACACACACACTGCGTTGCTTAAATATCAATATGCAAAAACTACCCCCATCCAATTTATCTTGAAATCTTCGTTGTTGCATGTGCAGTTGCTGTCCGATAAATGAGTCATCTTTAGCGGACTGTCTAAGTGTTACCCAGTGAGGAAGCAGAAAGCTCTGTTCTTTACTTTATTCTCTTATTATGTTTGCTATCATCCCCACAGGCCCAGTCATGCTGACCATAGACCAACCAACAGACACACACAGTGCTGACGTGTGTATGGTTTGTGTGTGTGTGTGTGTGTGTGTGTGTGTGTGTGTGTGTGTGTGTGTGTGTGTGTGTGTGTGTGTGTGTGTGTGTGTGTGTGTGTGTGTGTGTGTGTGCAGGCTCAAACATGCTGAAACGAAGGAGGAATGTGTTAGAACCAACTGAGCCTTCATGACGGATGATAATGTTATGATACAGTGGCAACTACTGCCTCAGGGCTAAGCAATAGAACTAGTGTCTGTGTCCCTGCAATAATAACTAAGGGAGAGCGTGAGAGAACTCAGATACCTCAGGCTTTACCATGGGGACACGACTGCACATGACTCTCTCTCTAACTCTGTAGGTAGGTGATTAGTGTGTGTGTGTGTGTGTGTGTGTGTGTGTGTGTGTGTGTGTGTGTGTGTGTGTGTGTGTGTGTGTGTGTGTGTGTGTGTGTGTGTGTGTGTGTGTGTGTGTGTGTGTGTGTGTGTGTGTGTGTGTGTGTGTGTGTGTGTGTGTGCTGTACCTCAGTATCATCATGTATGATGGCGTCTGTGAGAAGGATGCGATGAAGCAGGTGAGGGCAGAGAGAACCATAAAGGGCAAGAGGAGGTGTTCACAGTTGCTACCGCATGTCCCCGGCAATGCATGGGACCCGTTGATACAGCCACAGTTTGTGTAGTTCTGTCAGAGAAAGAGTCACATGACATTAACCACCAGCCAATCACCATTGCATCTGGCAGTAGCTGTTGGCATAGTAGGTGTGAATGAGAATCACTCATCTCACAAAATAAAAGTACATTATCAAGAAACTGGCTTGATAGTCTCTCTGGCTTCAAGGAAAGGGAATATTCTTCTCCTGAGCTTTGTATGGTGGTGCAGTGTGTGTGAGTTTTCAGTCTAAATAATACTGGGTCTGGCTGTAAACCCTGTTTTCCATTGAGTAGACATCTGACAGTAAAGCAGAAGTGAGGCCCCTTTAGAGCTGTCTATATCTATGTCTATATCCTGGAAATTCATTATCTTTGGTTTCTGCATGTTATCTGATTTAGTTTTCTCTCTGTGTTCTCTTTAACCTCAATATGATTGGCCTGGGAAAGTTAGGATTCAGCCTATTCATGAACAGGCAGGTGTAGTGGTTTACCAGGACTTTGATGGTGTTGTTGTCCTTTACTTTGGTCATGCAACCTGCATGACAGGGTGATATGAACTCCACCCCGTCTGAGCCACACACTGGGTTAAAAGTCTCGGTCGGACAGGAGCACCCAGCGCTACACCCCAAGGAACCATTCTGTCTGAGAACAGAGGAAGAAGAAAGAGGAATGGTACCTGGTGGAGTACACAATGGCAACTTAAGGCTTCAGTGCTGTTTTAAGGATAGGTGATGGTAACCTACGTGGTGGGGTAGACGCCAGTGACACTCTGTGTGGAGCAGCCGAGGAGGAGGAGAGGCAGAGCGGTGAGCATACACATCAAGATGGATGCCGTGCACATGAGGGCGGAGCCTCTAGTAGAAATACTCAGCCTCCTCATCAGAGCCCCACCTAGCACGATGCCCAGCACCGCTAGAGGGATGTTCACCCCACCTACAGGCACACAGAGGTTAAGGATCCTTTTTTTCAATTTTTGAGGATCCTTTTTTCAATTTTTGCCTAAAATGACATACCCAAATCTAACTGCCTGTAGCTCAGGCCCTGAATCAAGGATATTCATATTCTTGGTACCATTTGAAAGGAAACGCTTTGTAGTTTGCGGAAATGTGAAAGGAATGTAGGATAATATAACAGATCTGGTAAAAGATAATACAAAGAAAAAACCAACCATTCTTTTGTATTTTTTTTAACCATCATCTTTGAAATGCGAGAGAAAAGCCATAATGTATTAGTCCAGCTCAGGTGTAATTTAGATTTTGGACACTAGATGGCATCAGTGTACGAGGATCGTTTTAGATTGATCCAATGAACCATTGCATTTCTGTAACAAAATGTCATATCAAGACTTCCCAAATGTGCCTAATTTGTTTATTAAGAAAGCATAACAGTCACTCCGATTTAAGTTGTGAACACGTTCCAGGTCGTGTTGTTTGCAGTCACCCTGCACATCTCAGAAGACAACATGGTTCCGGAGACATGAGCTCTGTGCTGCCTGCCTTTGAAAAAGAACCTGGAACGCAACCAGTGTTTCCCCTTACATAGGCGGGGTGGTTCCCCTCAGCCTAGCTCTGTTAACCCCCTCCTAATAATAGTTGGCCTTATTTTGTAGTCATGTAAAATGTTGATATTGGCAGCTTCAGGTGCTGACACGGGAGATTCTGCACCCTACCAAAGAACTAAAACACTGGGGTAAAGGGAAATAAAGTGAATCCCATCCAGATGTGACCCTGCTATAAACAGTAGTGGGCGGCAGGGTTTTGATTGCCTGTGCTCTCACATACAATGGGGTCTTTGTCTTCTGGAATGATTACCTCCAGTTGCTCAATAGCTTCTGTTCCTGTGGTAGTTTCTGTGGTAAAATTCCATGCTCTCTGTGCTATTCATAGACCCCTGGAGAGTTGGAGCATTATCTATTATTAATCTCAGCTAGTATTAAGTGTGTATATGATGTGATATTACCCATTTTCTTATTCCCATCAGATCTGAGTCAAATACACATGGCGAATGCTTGAGTTTTGCAGATTTGATTTTAAAGTAATAACTCTCCATTGAGTGGAATTTTAACTTGGTCCATTGGTTCTATTTTTTCTTTATTAGACTAACCCTAACCTTAATCTAAATCAAGATGTTTCACAGAGATAACGAATAATGTCTCTCACCGATCATCATGTTGGAGAAGGAGGCAGTCTGGGTGAACTGGCGCTCTATGAACTTGGCCATAAAGGTGGCGAGGCCGGCTACCATCGCAGCCAGGTGGACCTGTGCCAGCACCACCAACAGGTAGATGGGGTTCCGCAGCGTCCGCAGGGCGATACGGGGGAAACCTGGGAGAAAGAGGGGGAGGGAGGGAGAAGGGGGCTAATGGCTAATGACCTCACTGCTTAAGACAATATTTACCACGGGGGTAGCAACAATAGAGGAAGAGAGAGGACACAATGTGACCACTTCTACGTTTTATATACTATCAGTATGTATTTCAGTGTCTGTCACCCTTAATGCCCTGTAATCACCCGTAGACACAGTGAAGAGAAATGGAAAAAAAACAGATGGATGTGGTTTTATAAAAGTGCCTCACTTTTGAGAAACTGTGTGAGGGTGAGTTCCAGGACCGGGTCTGGCAGTGGTTTCTTTTCCTCTTCCTTTCTGGGCTCTGTGGCATCACTTCCAGTTTCCTAACCAGGGGAGAGAAAGAAGCACACCGCAATTATGCGCTGTACCTGTATTACAACAGATTAGAGTTTGATCACGGCACAGCAAACATGTAATCCTGTCAATATTGCATTGACTCTCTAGTAGCCTTTGTCAGGTCTAGGGAACATGATGTGGGAAAGAGAGAGTGTTGCCTACAAGATCTCTGATTGCGAAATGGTAACATTTAAAGTGTATGAAACACTGCAGTGCACTCAAGTTACACGCCAAGCTTCAGAGCTTTTAAAGCCTTGGCCAGCATTCAAGAGGCTGTGTGTGTGTTTGTGTGTGTGTACGGCTATGCTATTGAGCAAGACCTGGCACAATGATTCTTCTTTGTGCCAGATGATTGATGAGAGAAACATGAAACAAAGACTCAACCTCTTTTGTAACATTCCCTTACAGAATGATAAATATCAGCCAGGACCTTATTCAACAAGGTCAAACTGCATCACTCTTTCTCTGAACCAAAGTTGTTCTATATGAGAAGATTGTTCAACTTTCATTACATTTTTTTAGTTCATGCTTAATAAGACATGTGACAATGTGTCAGCTTGATTCCCATACTACACCTCTTTGGGCATCTGCCGGGGGAAGAAGAGGTAGGGCAGGGAGGTGAGGAAGAGGAAGGAGGCTGCCACCAAGAAGCCTAGCCACCAGGCTCCCACCCAGCGAGGGTCTCTTCGCTCCAGACCTATCTGATCTGCAGTTAGGAGAAAGACATGTTACTGTATTAGTGGCAAAGTAAAGTATTCAAAAATAATAAAATAACAATATTCAGTCAACTATTCAATTAAATAACCAATGCAATCAAAGGTACTGTATCTATTGAAGTGCACCCTGTAGAAGGTAAGTAAGTGAGTAAGTAAGTAAGTGAGTAAGACATTCACAAGGCTGCGGGGCCAGATGGATTACCAGGACGTGTGCTCCGGGCATGTGCTGACCAACTGGCAGGTGTCTTCACTGACATTTTTAACACGTCCCTGATTGAGTCTGCAATACCAACATGCTTCAAGCAGACCACCATAGTCCCTGTGCCCAAGAACACAAAGGCAACCTGCCTAAATAACTACAGACCCATGGCACTCACGTCCGTAGCCATGAAGTGCTTTGAAAGGCTAGTAATGGCTCACATCAACACCATTATCCCAGAAACCCTAGACCCACTCCAATTTGCATACCGCCCAAACAGATCCACAGATGATGCAATCTCTATTGCACTCCACACTGCCCTTTCCCACCTGGACAAAAGGAACACCTACAGTGGGGCAAAAAAGTATTTAGTCAGCCACCAATTGTACAAGTTCTCCCACTTAAAAAGATGAGAGAGTCCTGTAATTTCCATCATAGGTACACTTCAACAATGACAGACAAAATGAGAGAAAAAAAATCCAGAAAATCACATTGTAGGATTTTTAATTAATTTATTTGCAAATTATGGTGGAAAATAAGTATTTGGTCACCTACAAACAAGCAAGATTTCTGGCTCTCACAGACCTGTAACTTCTTCTGTAAGAGGCTCCTCTGTCCTCCACTCGTTACCTGTATTAATGGCACCTGTTTGAACTTGTTATCAGTATAAAAGACACCTGTCCAGAACCTCAAACAGTCAAACTCCAAACTCCACTATGGCCAAGACCAAAGAGCTGTCAAAGGACACCTGAAAACAAAATTGTAGACCTGCACCAGGCTGGGAAGACTGAATCTGCAATAGGTAAGCAGCTTGGTTTGAAGAAATCAACTGTGAGAGCAATTATTAGGAAATGGAGGACATACAAGACCACTGATAATCTCCCTCGATCTGGGGCTCCACGCAAGATCTCACTCCGTGGGGTCATAATTATCACAAGAACGGTGAGCAAAAATCCCAGAACCACACGGGGGGACCTAGTGAATGACCTGCAGAGAGCTGGGACCAAAGTAACAAAGCCTACCATCCGTAACACACTACGCCGCCAGGGACTCAAATCCTGCAGTGCCAGACGTGTCCCCCTGCTTAAGCCAGTACATGTCCAGGCTCGTCTGACGTTTGCTAGAGAGCATTTGGATGATCCAGAAGAAGATTGGGAGAATGTCATATGGTCAGATGAAACCAAAATATAACTTTTTGGTAAAAACTCAACTCGTCGTGTTTGGAGGACAAAGAATGGTGAGTTGCATCCAAAGAACACCATACCTACTGTGACGCATGGGGGTGGAAACATCATGCTTTGGGGCTGTTTTTCTGCAAAGGGACCAGGACGACTGATCCGTGTAAAGGAAAGAATGAATGGGGCCATGTATCGTGAGATTTTGAGTGAAAACCTCCTTCCATCAGCAAGGGCATTGAAGATGAAACGTGGCTGGGTCTTTCAGCATGACAATGATCCCAAACACACCGCCCGGGCAACGAAGGAGTGACTTCATAAGAAGCATTTCAAGGTCCTGGTCTGTCATAGTTGAAGTGTACCTATGATGAAAATTACAGGCCTCTCTCATCTTTTTAAGTGGGAGAACTTGCACAATTGGTGGCTGACTAAATAAATGTTTTGCCCCACTGTATATGAGAATGCTATTCATTGACTACAGCTCAGCGTTCAACACAATAGTACCCTCAAAGCTCATCACTAAGATACGGAACCTGGGACTAAACACCTCCCTCTGCAACTGGATCCTGGACTTCCTGACAGGCCGCCCCCAAGTGGTGAGGGTAGGTAGCAACACATCTGCCACGCTGATCCTCAACACTGGAGCTCCCCAGGGGTGTGTGCTCAGTCCCCTCCTGTACTCCCTGTTCACCCACGACTGCATGGGCAGGCACGACTCCAACACCATCATTAAGTTTGCTGATGACACAACAGTGGTAGGCCTGATCACCGACAACGACGAGACATCCTATAGGGAGGAGGTCAGAGACCTGGCCGGGTGGTGCCAGAATATCACCCTATCCCTCAACGTAACCAAGACTAAGGAGATTATTGTGGACTACAGGAAAAGGAGCACCGAGCACGTCCCCATTCTCATCGACGGGGCTGTAGTGGAGCAGGTTGAGAGCTTCAAATTCCTTGGAGTCCACATCAACAACAAACTAGAATGGTCCAAACACACCAAGACAGTCGTGAAGTGGGCACGACAAAGCCTATTCCCCCTCAGGAAACTAATTGTTTTTGGCATGGGTCCTGAGATCCTGAAAAGGTTCTACAGCTGCAACATCGAGAGCATCCTGACCGGTTGCATCACTGCCTGGTATGGCAATTGCTCGGCCTCTGACCCCAAGGCACTTTAGAGGGTAGGGCGTATGGACCAGTACATCACTGGGGCAAAGCTGCCTGCCATCCAGGACCTCTACACCAGGCGGTGTCAGGCCCTAAAAATGATCAAAGACCCCGGCCACCCCAGTCATAGACTGTTCTCTCTACTACTGCATGGAAAGCGGTACCGGAGTGCCAAGTCTAGGACAAAAAAAGCTTCTCAACAGTTTTTACCCCCAAGCCATAAGTCTCCTGAACAGGTAACCAAATGGTTACCCGGACTATTTGCATTGTGTGTGTGTCCCAACCCCTCTTTTACGCTGCTGCTACTCTCTGTTTATCTTAAATGCATAATCACTTTAACTATACATTCATGTACATACTACCTACATTGGCCCGACCACCCAGTGCTCCTGCACATTGGCTAACCGGGCTATCTGCATTGTGTCCCACCACCCGCCACCCCCTCTTTTTATGCTACTGCTACTCTCTGTTCATCATATATGCATAGTCACTATAACGATACCTACATGTACATACTACCTCAATAAGCCTGACTAACAGGTGTCTGTATATAGCCTTGCTACTCTTATTTTCAAATGTATTTTTAATGTTGTTTTATTTCTTTACTTACTTAACCACACACACACACACACACACACACACACACACACACACACACACACACACACACACACACACACACACACACACACACACACACACACACACACACACACACACACACACACACACACACACACACACACACACACACACACACGCACACACACACACACATACTTTTTTCCTCACTTTTCTCTGCACTATTGGTTAGAGCCTGTAAGTAAGTATTTCACTGTTGTATTCGGCGTACGTGACAAATAAACTTTGATTTGATTTGAGAACACTTCCTGGTTTAAAACGTTATAACCTTTTGAAAAAATGTTGATATTAGGAAAGAAAGTACCTTTTTTCCCTTGGCATTTTTCAACAGAACATTGAATCTCTTTCTAACTGACAGCAGCTTCCAGGAAGAAGTCATTTTCTTTTTCACTGTGAGAAACTCCACATTCATTCTGAATGACTAAAGTGAAAGACTGAGTGAATGAGGTCATACCAGCTGTTCAGAGAGACTGAGATTCCAGTTAAGAACATATTTTCCTCCAAAAAGGGAAGAAGCTAATTTCTATCACAGAAATTCATCTGATATCATGCACTTTTCTACAGAAGTAAATAACTATAGATATGCACCAACATACCCCCACACACGCCACACACACACACACACACACACACACACACACACACACACACACACACACACACACACACACACACACACACACACACACACACACACACACACACACACACACACACACACACACACACACACGCGCACACATGCGCACGCACACACACCTACATACTTCAGCAGGCGTTTGAACCGTTTGAACATGTCCCCAATCACTAACGATGCTCTCACACCTTGATAAATGAGATGCATCAAACTGGAAGGACGAGATCAATTACATGAAACTGGAAAGACAGGACAATGGTCCATGACCATGACTGGGGTGAATCCAGTTTCTGAGGTGTCTGAAGCATTGCAGGGAAAGCTGTGGTTCACACAGAATGAGGTGGATTGGAAAAGTCCTTGATGAAAACCTGCTTCAGACTGCTCAGGTCCTTATGACTGGGGCGAAGGTTCACCTTCAAATAGGACAATGACACTAAGCACACAGCCAAGACAACACAGGAGTGACTTCGGGACAAGTCTCTGAATGTCCTTGAGTGGCCCAGCCAGACCTGAAAATAGCTGCAGCAATGCTCCCCACCCAACCTGACAGAGCTTGAGAGGATCTGCAGAGAAGAATGGAAGAAATACCCCAAATACAGGTGTGCCAAGCTTGTAGCGTCATAGCCAAGAAGACTCAAGGCTGTAATCGCTGCCAAAGGTGCTTCAACAAAGTACTGAGTAGAGTGTGTGTGTGTGTGTGTGTGTGTGTGTGTGTGTGTGTGTGTGTGTGTGTGTGTGTGTGTGTGTGTGTGTGTGTGTGTGTGTGTGTGTGTGTGTGATAGTGAGTGAGTGAGTGGAGTGAGTGAGTGAGTGTGAGTGAGTGAGTGAGTGAGTGAGTGAGTGAGTGAGTGAGTGAGTGAGTGAGTGAGTGAGAGAGAGAGAGAGAGAGAGAGAGAGAAGGAGAGTGAGTCAGTCAGTGAGTAAATAAGTAAGAGACCTGGCACATTTGGTTCCCTTGGAAATTGTGGGAATGTGTTTTTTGGTTCCTGGAACGAAGCCCTAAGTGTCCTGACCGGTAAAACGGAATGTTTTTTAAACATTCTGAGAACTTAAGCTGTTTTTAAGTTGTAGTGAGGTTTTCCTGGGAGGTTTAAAAGCTCTGAGAACGGAAATTATCGTATTTAAAGGAAAATACAGTTCCTGTTTGCAAACAGGATGCATGTTTTGGAATATGTTTTATTCTGTACAGGCTTCCTTCTTTTCACTCTGTCATTTAGGTTAGTATTGTGGAGTAACTACAATGTTGTTGATCCATCCTCAGGTTTTTCCTATCAGAGCCATTAAACTGTTTTAAAGTCACCATTGGCCTCATGGTGAAATCCACGAGTGGTTTCCTTCCTCTCCGGCAACTGAGTTAGGAAGGATGTCTGTATCTTTGTAGTGACTGGCTGTATCGATACGTCATCCAAAGTGTAATTAATAACTTCACCATGCTCTAAGGGATATTCAATGCGTGATTTCTTTACCAATAGGGGCCCTTCTACCAATAGGTGCCCTTCTTCACGAGGCATTGGTAAACCTCGCTGGTCTTTGTGGTTGAATCTGTGTTTGAAATTCTCTGCTCAACGAAGGGACCTTACAAATAATTATATGTTTGGGGTACAGAGATGAGGTAGTCATTCAAAAATCATTCTAAAAAACACTATTATTGCATATTATTGCATATATACATGTATAGAGTGAGTCCATGCAATGTATTTTGTGACTTGTAAAGCATATTTTTACTCCTGAACTTATTTAAGCTTGCTGTATCCCTTATTTAACATTTCTATTTAACCTGTATTTAATGAGGCAAGTCAGTTAAGAACAAATTCTTATTCGGCAAGAGAGACACCACAACACTACATAAAGAGAGACCTTAGACAACAACATAGAATGGCAGCAACACATGACAACACAGCATGGTAGCAACACAACATGACAACAACATGGTAGCAAAACAGCATGGCAGCAGCACAACATGATCGCAGCACAAAACATAGTTCAAACATTATTGGGCACAGACAACAGCACAAAGGGTAAGAAGGTAGAGACAATAATACATCACGTGAATCAGGTCACAACTGTCAGTAAGAGTGTCCATGATTGAGTCTTTGAATGAAGAGACGGAGATAAAAGTGTCCAGTTTGAGTGTTTTTTGCAGCTCGTTTCAGTCATACTGTATCAAAGCGGTTGAATACCTATTGACAAGACATTTCAGCTTTTCAATTTTAATTAATTTCAAGCAGAGTTCCACTTTGACATTATGGGGTATCATATCTCAAATCTCAATTTAATCCATTTTAAATTCAGGCTATAACCCAACAACACGTGGGAAAAAGTCAAGGGGTGTGAGTACTTTCTGAAGGCACTGTAGAACTTACGGAAAGTGTCACAGTATGATGCATTTTGTGTATGTGCTCACCTTTGGACATCTTGTCGATGTCGACATAAAAGCGCAACATGAAGGAGCCCATCATAAAGCCAAAAGCAGGACCAATAGACGTGACAGCCAGGAGGATGCCTGCAGGGGGAACCACAGTCAGACATGTTACCCAGTTGTGGGATCAATACAGTGGCATGGAAAATAATACTCATCGTTTGGTTTCTTCCCCAGATCATACTTCGAAGTTGATGAAAAGAAAATGAAAGACTGCCCATTGTTTGCTGATCTCAAGTATAATTTGATCAAAAAGATTACACACATGACACAGCCTTGAGATCAGCAAAACAACGAATGGATACAAAACATTCACTTTAGTTTCATTACTATTTTTTCCACATCCTGCACCAGGGTTATGTGTGAAATTCCAAACTCCTTCTAATGTCCCTGCAAGTATTCTCAGATTTGGAGGGGATTGAGTGGAGCCCAAAATTGCAGGAACATTAGAGAAGAATGGTGCAACTCTCCATTTTAAAAAACCAACAGTGATGCTATTGATTCCTAGTTAAAAACCCAAAAGACCTGCATCAGAATGTGTATTTCCTGTATTCCAAGAATTCCCTGTTTCCCAGTCACTCCCAGTGCTCATACCGAGGTAGAGAGGAGAGTTCCTCTTGCTGGCATAGTCATCAATGTAGGAGATTCCGAAGGGTTGGATGGGAACACCGCCGATTCCCAGGAGTAGCTGTCCTAGGAGCAGGAGTGGAAATACTCCCTGCTGGGAGTGACTCTCCTGCTGAGTGCAGCTATGATTGGACAAGGGTGATTGGAAAGAGCTCTCTAATTGGCAGAGGCCAGAGTCGTCATCCTTGGATTCTATGGAACACAGGTAGAGGTAGGAAGGAGTTAAGAGTTTTTGTTTTGAGATTGTTTTGAGATTCACAGAAATATATGTATGTACTGTATGTGTGTGTGTGTGTGTATGTGACTTACCGCTGATGTGGTCTGTGTACTTGTAGGGGCCACTGATGAAATGAGACATGGCCATTATCAGAGCAGCCAGACTGACCAACAGTGCCCCTCCACCAATGAACCGTGGTCTGTGGACACGGCTACCAAAGAAACTAACAAACACTATCAGGACTATGTTCCCCACCTACACACACACATAAACACACACACACACACACGCACACGCACACGCACACGCGCACACGCACACGCGCACACACACACACACACACACACACACACACACACACACACACACACACACACACACACACACACACACACACACACACACACACACACACACACACACACACACACACACACACACACACAGCATCATGAGCACAACACAAACACAACCATTAACACACTCATGTGACCACTCTCACATGTAAACATTTAAATTATACCATTTTTTCCATATATAAATAAAAATAATAATCTGAACCTATATGGATCTGGAATTTATCAGTCAATCTTCCTGTTATCTTGATCAGCCCAAAAGAGTGGTGGGATAGGGTCAGGGTTAGGTTTAGGCTTACCTCATTGAAGGATGCCAAGATGCCAGACTTCTGGCTAGAGAAGCCATAGCGTCTCTCTATGGTGGAGATGGAGCTCTTCAGATATCCAGACACCAACAGCTGGGCCAGCTGGAGCATGCCATGGCACAGCACAAATAACTAGAGGAGAGACAGGAGAGAGAGGACAGAGAGGGAAGGGAGAGAGAGTTTGAAAACCATGGTAGATCCTTTGTTTATGGTTTCATCATTATGCAGACAGACTGTATATACATGAAGTGTAAAAAACATATTGTTCCCAGCTTACTCTAAGTAATTAATAATATGATCTGATCAATTAACTACAGAGAGCTCAAAAGTCTGATTTAAATATTCAGGAGAACTTCTTGTTCCACACAGGTCACTATGTCTAGCTGCACATTTGACACCTTTAAAACTTTGTAGTGATCCCTTCCCGCTCAGATCCCGGTAACGGGATTGATTTGACAACATCCAGTGAAATTGCAGCGCGCCAAATTCACAAAACATTAATATATAATACATCAAAATAAAGCTTAACTTCTTGTTAACCGAGCCTCAGTGTCAGATTTCAAAAAGGCTTTACAGCGAAAGCAGACCATGCGATTATCTGAGGACAGCACCCCGCATACAAACACATGGTGCGACACAAACCTCAGAAATAACGATAGAATTCATGCCTTATCTTTGAAGATCATCTTCTGTTGGCTCTCCAAATTGTCCCAGAAACATCACAAATGGTCCTTTTGTTCGATAAATTCCTTCTTATATCCCCAAAATGCCCATTTATTTGGCGCGTTCGATTCAGAAAATACACCGGTTCCAACTCGCCCAACACGACTACAAAGTATCTAATAAGTTACCTGTAAACTTGGTCCAAACATTTCAAACAAAGTTCCTAATCCAAACGTAGGTATCGTAAAACGTAAATAATCGATCAAATTTAAGACGGGATAAACTGTGTTCATTACCGGACGAAAACAAAGTGAAGCGCATTCAAGGTTGTGCGCACCAAACGACTAGAGTCCACCTGGAGTGACACATGGAAAGAACAGGGCTACTTCTTAATTTCTCAAAAGAAAAACATCAACCAATGTCTGAGACTGTTGCCATCTAGTGGAAGCCATAGGAACTGCAACCAGATTCCTATTAAAAAAGGGCTTACCATAGAAAAATAATGGAAAACAGATTGACCTCAATTTATTTTCTTCCCTGGATGGATTGTGCTCGGGGTTTCGCCTGACAAATCAGTTCTGTTATACTCACAGACATTATTCAAACAGTTTTATAAACTTCAGAGGGGTTTCTATCCAAGTCTACTAATAATGTGCATATCCTAGCTTCTGGGCCTGAGTAGCAGGCAGTTTACTTTGGGCACACTTTTTATCCGGATGTGAAAACACTGCCCCCTATCCCTAAGAAGTTTGTAAAGAAAGTATGTAATGCAACAAAACATATTTCTGCAGTAGTCAAGAGGGTCTGGAGGCCGATGAGTAACTTTATCAGGATTTTCACAACCAGAGCAAAATCTGTTACATACAGTACCAGTCAAAGGTTTGGACACAGCTATTTTTTCAAAGGTTTTTCTTTATTTTGACTATTTTCTACATTGTAGAATAATAGTGAAGACATCACAACTATGAAATAACACATGGAATCATGTGGTAACCAAAAAAGTGTTAAACAAATCAAAATACATTTTAGATTTGAGATTTTTTACAGAGTGTGCAAAGCTATCATCAAGGCAAAGGGTGGCTACTGTAAAAAAATCTAAAATATATTTTGATTTGTTTAACACTTTTTTGGTTACTACATGATTCCACATGTGTTATTTTATAGTTTTGATATTTTCACTAGTATTCTACAATGTAGAAAATAGTACAAATAAATAAAACCCACTGAATGAGTAGGTGTCACACCCTAATCTGATTCACCTGTCTTTGTGTTTGTCTCCACCCCCCTCCAGGTGTCACCCATCTTCCTCATTATCCCCAGTGTACTTATACCTGTGTTCTCTGTTAGTCTGTTGCCAGTTCGTTTTCTTTAGTCAAGCCTATCAGCGTCTATTCCATGCTCCTGGCTGGCTCTAGTTCCTGGTTTCCTGGCTTTGACCATTCTGCCTGCCCTGACCCTGACCCTGGATTACTGAACTCTGCCTACCCTGAGCCTGCCCTTTCGGACTCTGCTCTGGACTACTAACCTCTGCCTGCCCTTGACCTGTTGCTCACCTGCCCCCTTGTTTGAGTAATACACTTTTGTTACTTCAAAACTGTCTGCATCTGGGTCTTCTCCTGAGCCTTGCCAGTAGGTGTGTCAACTTTTGACTGGTACTGCACCTGTAGTACAAGCTTCCTATTCCTCAACTTTAAAAAAAGTCATTCTTAATTTGCTGAGGTAGTTTTCTTGTAATACAAGTGCATTCATGTGGCAGTAGACTCATAAAACAGTGTAGTTAAAAGAGACACAAAGAAGCATTTATGTGGTGTTATGATATGGGAGAAGGTTAGTGTTAGGACAGACTTTCCCTGGTTTAAGGAAAGGGGGATACCTTGTCAGTTGTACAACTGAATACCTTCAACTGAAAAATGTCTTCTGCATTTAATCAAATCCCTCTGAATCAGAGGTGTGGGTGTCTGCCTTAATCAAAATCCAAATCTTCAGCGCCCAGGGAACAGTGGGTTAACTGCCTTGCTCAGAATAACAGATTTTTACCTTGTCGGGTCGGGGATTCTATCCAGCCAACCTTTTGTTTACTGGCACAATGCTCTAACCACTAGGCTATTTATAAGCACATGTGCTGCCAATACAGGTTAATGTCACAGTACCAGCTTGGAGTTGTGAGGCTGCTGGTTGGTTTGGTGGCCATGAGGCCTTTAGTTTGGTTTTGTTTCTTTACTTTGGGCATGCCATTTGTTTTCTTTTTGTATTTATTGTCAACATCTGCGCAAATCGACAATCTGTTTGGACTGCCCAACCAAGAGGTCAAGAGAGACAGAGCTGGCCCTGGACCAAGGTAAGGTTGCTGTCCCCCTGGGCACATGTACATTCAACAACTACGCACATAAACTGATTTCTCAAGAAGAAACATCCTCTCACTGTCAACTGTGTTTATTTTCAGCAAACTTAACATATGTAAATATTTGTATGAACATAACAAGATTTAACAACTGGGACATAAACTGAACAAGTTCCACAGACACGTGACCAACAGAAATTTAATAATGTGTCCCTGAACAAAGGGGGGTTCAAAATCAAAAGTAACAGTCAGTATCTGGTGTGGCCACCAGCTGCATTAAGTACTAAATTGCATCATCTCCTCATGGACTGCACCAGATTAGCCAGTTCTTGCTGTGACATGTTACCCCACTCTTCCACCAAGGCACCTGCAAGTTCCCGGACATTTCTGGGGGGAATGGCCCTAGCCCTCACCCTCCGATCCAACAGGTCCCAGACGTGCTCAATGGAATTGAGATCCGGGTTCTTTGCTGGCCATGGCAGAACACTGACATTTCTGTCTTGCAGGAAATCACACACAGAACGAGCAGTATGGCTGGTGGTATTGTTATGCTGGAGGGTCATGTCAGGATAAGTCCGCAGGAAGGGTACCACATGAGGGAGGAAGATGTCTTCCCTGTAACGTACAGCGTTGAGATTGCCTCCAATGACAACAAGCTCAGTCCGATGATGCTGTGACACACCGCCCCAGACCATGATGGACCCTCCACCTCCAAATCGATCCCGCTCCAGCGTACAGGCCTCAGTGTAAAGCTCATTCCTTCAACGATTAACGCGAATCCGACCATCACCCCTCGTGAGACAAAACCGTGACTCGTCAGTGAAGAGCACTTTTTGCCAGTCCTATCTGATCCAGTGGGTTTGTGACCACTGGGTTTGTGCCCATAGGCAACGTTGTTGCCGGTGATGTCTGGTGAGGACCGGTTTTACAGCAGGCCTACAAGCCCTCAGTCCAGCCTCTCTCAGTCTATTGCAGACAGTCTGAGCACTGATGGAGGGATTGAATGTTCCTGGTGTAACTCAGGCAGTTGTTGTTGCCATCCTGTACCTGTCCCGAAGGTGTGATGTTCAGATGTACCGACTCTGTGCAGGTGTTGGTGCACGTGGTCTGCCACTGCGAGGTCGATCAGCTGTCCTTCCTGTCTCCCTGTAGCGCTGTCTTAGGCATCTCACAGTATGGACATTGCAATGTATTGCCCTGGCCACATCTGCAGTCCTCATGCCTCCTTGCAGCATGCCTAAGGCACGTTCACGCAGATGAGCAGGGATCCTGGGCATCTTTCTTTTGGTGTTTTTCAGCTTCAGTAGAAAGGCCTCTTTAGTGTCCTAAGTTTTCATAACTGTGACCGTAATTGCCTACTGTCTAAGCTGTTAGTGTCTTAACGACTGTCCCACAGGTGCCTGTTCATTAACTGTTTATGATTCATTTAACAAGCATGGGAAACAGTGTTTAAACCCTTTACAATGAAGATCTGTGAAGTTATTTGGATTTTTACAAATTATCTTTCAAAGACAAGGTCCTGAAAAAGGGACGTTTCTTTTCTTGCTGAGTATAGATGCACATCATAAATTCGGTTACAGACCAGTTAACTAGGCCTAAGACCCCTACACTTAGCGAGTGCAACAATATTAGCAGGCTAGTTAATCGGTTTCATAAGTGTCTAGAAGCTTTCCCATGCATATCCCATTCCGAGGACATGTTTATGTGTTTCTAAATCTGGAAACAACACAAGGATGTGTTAAAAACACCAGGAAACACAACCCCACCTGGGACTATAGAGGAAAATAACAGTACAGGATGCCAAAACATCAACGTTTTCACTACAGTAAGAAATAAACAAAATTACAGATCGTAAAATAAGGAAGATTCACTCCCTTTCCTCTCTGAATATTTGTTTTTCTCCAGTCCCAAAACATATCCTGTCAATGAAGGTAGGTTCATTTCCTTAATGTTAGCATGCTAGCATGCTCCTCTTACCCCATGAGGTCATCATGTCTGGATTCCTGAACAGCAATCTGTAGACACAGATTTTACCTCACTTCCTAGTATTGTCTCAGTTCTGTGACAACACGACCCATAAATCAGACCGATACATTACTTGGGCTTATTCTACATTACAGACTATCCTCAAATCAGCTTGCAACCTAAATAGCGACTCATTATTGTTTGTAGATCAGTCAATCAGTCAGTCACAATTTACCCACACATTTTTGCAGATTTGATGCTCTCTAACATGGCCACTCACTGAGAGTTGGGAGTAATGATGTGAGGTGAAACAGGTAGATGAGGTGATAGACAGGAGCAGTATGTAATATTTAAGACATATATTAGATTTCTTGGTGTTTTTTTGAAAGACCCTGCTTAGAAACACCTGAAATGGCCTAGTACTGCTTTTGACCTTTTCATAATCGAAATAGCATCAGTTGCAGCAAGGATGTGAAGAGGTCTTGTTAATGTTTTTGCTATTGTCAACCTCGCAAACGAGAACCAATCATTTAGGAAGTTGTACACAACAGCAACAGCCAGACGGTAAAATGCTAATTAGCAGCATCACGTGGCGTTCTAAAAAGTATGTTACTCTCATGGATTTCTATTCTGATGCTACTTCTGGTATTGAATTGACATTTGGAGCTAGTTGCAGGTGAAAATGATACATGTAACTTTTGAGCCTACCTTGATGCTGTTGAAGGGGCCCCTGCATCTTGAGGGAGGCGTCGACCTCTGTGAATCAGAGTTCAGCTGGAAGTCGCTGGCTGTCATATCTGCAGAGACGGAAGAGGAAGCAAGACATCACACTCACTATTTTTTCCGGGTTCATATACTGCCAACAAACTAAGCAGACCAGACCCAGCTGCTAACGCATTGGTGCCTATGGAAGAGTCACCCCTTTAATAACTCCACCTACATATTACCTCAACTAAACTGTAAACCTGCACATTGACTCTGTACCCCCCTGTATATAGTCTCGCTATTGTTATTTTACTGCTGCTCTTTAATTACTTGTTACTTTTATTTCTTATTCTTAGTCATATTTGTTTTTAAACTGCATTGTTGCTTAGGGGCTCGTAAGTAAGCATTTCACTCTAAGGACCTGTTGCATTCGGTGCAATTGACTAATACAGTTTGATTTGATGCCTACATATAACTACATCTAAAGTATGAACATACTGTATGAATAAGGTCTGACATGTCCCCACTGGACATTGAACATGTTAACATGAGCACAGCAGTCTGGATTGTAGCTCATATAAGGTCTTACTCGGGATGAGCTCTTTACATGCACTTTTAATATCCCGCTCATGAGTATCCCTGTATCCATGAATAAACAGAATATTCCTCATTTAAGTGTATGGGTTAAATGGAATAGTAACATAAATATGGACACTGACGGCAGGACTATAACCTCACATGTAACAAACTCAGCAATTAAAAGAAACGTCCCTTTTTCAGGACCCTGTCTTTCAAAGATAATTCGTAAAAATCCAAATAACTTCACAGATCTTCATTGTAAAGGGTTTAAACACTGTTACCCATGCTTGTTCACTGAACCATAAACAATTAATGAACATGCACCTGTTGAACGGTCGTTAAGCAGACCGAAACTGACCATTTTTCCTAATGGTTAACGGCGTGAGTAGGATATCTTAATTTATCCACCGTTGTTGATACCTGTCTGTCACACTTGCCCAACTCACTGATCTGACCCAGGGACTAGAAAAAAATACTTTTGAAAGTCTCTCACCTTTTCACACAATGTTATGCAAATTAGTTGCTGTATGTGAGGATGTGGGAGGCATGCTGAGAGAGAGTTTTTGGGAAGCCATTTAGTGCACCCAGCTGCACAATCTGTTCATCCAAATAAAATACAACTTGATTATTTCATGGTAAATCAGTGTACTAGACTGTTTCCGCTAGTCAACAAACAATGTGCGAATTCCGGTGGCCTTCGTTAAAATACTATAGAAATTACACAAGAATTCCAGTCAGACTATATTCCTTGTACTCTGGTTACTGTGTATCCTCAATCTTTATACTCACTTTGTATCTCTATACTTTGAACTCCTGCTTACTTTAATCTCTGCTGGTGTTATGTATCTACTGCTGTTGTTTAATGCAGATGTGCTATTCATTTAAATCATATTGAGACACGATGCTTTGTGTTAGTATTCAGATTGAAGAGAAATGATCTGCATTTACATTAGAATGGGAAAAAGAGCTGTGTTTCCCTGTGCGTGGTCAGGTTTCCTGTATACCCAGGCAGGCGTGTTATATGACTTGAGATGGGGAGTTTTATGCCCTGTCAAAGTGCACGTCTGCAGCTCCATGGTGTTTAACCGAAACAGCTGGAGATCGTCCAGGACTACAGATATAGGATTTTAATTTGCACCAGTTTTCTACATCATGTGCGCATGAGTTGCATGTGGTTGTCTGTGTAGGAGAGAAACATCTCTTAATTACAGATATTAAGATAACCTTGACTCCCAAGTAACTCTCACTCACTCATATTGCAATGTGTGTGTGTGTATGTTTGTGTGTGTGTGGTTGTACATGTGTGAGATAAAATTAACACACCATTTTGATAGCCTTGACTCTAAGCAAATCCCCACTCCAACATATTGAATCATATTGAAATATGTGTGTGTATGGTACAGAATACTATTAAGGGGTAAATCCCCCTTGGACTGACTCTGCTAGTTTAGTTTTCCTGTCCAGGGGAGATTCCTGGAATGTGGGATGTAGTGTGGTTGTCCATTCTCCCCCACAAATTGCACAATGCTGAGAAAGAGAGGGGGAGTGAGAGAGAAAGAAAAAGAGAGAGGAGGGGGGACAGACAGACAGATAGATAGATACAGTAGTAGATATATAGTCAATTTGAAAGTCAATGAAAGCCATCACTCCTCCCCTTAAGACTCCCAAGCTGTAATGACATGCTTCCCTCTGACTTGTTTGGTAAATTACTGTGCATATTACACACAAGATCAGACCAAACAATGTAGTAAAAAAAAAGAAAGATCTGACCTGCAGACCACAAAGAGCAGAGGTTGCATAGCACTGGCCACTGAAACACACTATGGAGAAGCATTTCCAGATGTGTAACATTCATTTAACTAGGCAAGTCAGATGCATGGAATCATAAACTAGATTCAGCCACGGGTCAATAATTACATATAATTTGTAAACTGGCTGCAAGAAGCCCAAACATATATAATGTAAAACATGATAATTTCAAACCTTGCTTACATTTGTATACGATCACATTGTGTTATGAGTGGGAATACTTGGGAACAGATTTCCTAAATTAAAATCACTTGGAGCTGATTTCCTGGTGTTTTTTTAATGTCCACAAATGAACATTTCACACACACACAAAAAACATATACAGTACCAGTCAGAAGTTTGTACACACATAATCAATCAAGGGGTTTTCTTTATTTGACTATTTTCTACATTGTAGAATAATAGTGAAGACATCAAAACTATGAAATAACACATGGAATCATGTAGTCACCAAAAATGTGGTTGAGAGAATGCCAAGAGTGTGCAAAGCTGTCATCAAGGCAAAGGGTGGGTACTTTGAAGAATCTCAAATATAAAATATATTTAGATTTGTTTAACACTTTTTTTGGTTACTACATGTGTGTTATTTCATAGTTTTGATGTCTTCACTATTATTCTACCATGTGGGTAAATAGTAAAATAAAGAAAAACCCTTGAATGAATAGATGTGTCCAAACTTTTGACTCAGTTGGGGAACCCTGACATTGTGTTCCGACAGTAAAAGCAGTAACAAAGGGCCAATGCACTTATGCTGCCATATATAGTGTTTTGTAGAGAGTTGTGTATGTTTGTGCAACACAGGAGTTGTTGCATCTGCTGTCAGCAGAGATAAGATGAGCGGGAGATAACTACCAATCAGATGTGGAATGTCATCAAAAACAAATTCTGAACCAAGATAGCAGCATAACAGCATAACAGCGTGATTGGAATTACGGGTCATGGAAATAACAACCTTCATTTCAGACTCCTCAAATACATACGCACAAAAGCAATACCTTTAAGATGAGGTATTACTAACCCCCTGGTGTTAATTGTTAGGCGCATGCCCTAAATGCCAGAAGGACAGTTCAACCAAACATATGCTCCAAACAGCAACCTTTCCTTTCACACATATGCTCTACACACTGCACACTAAATGAGATAACAGTGTCTGTCCTACTAGAGTTAGTGGATCACAGTTAAAAGCAGTAGTACAGAACAGTACAGTTGTTCACTTACTCTGTAGATGGAGCTGTGGTGTAGGGGTGTTCTCTGTGTCCAATCCTGTCATAGAGCTATGGTGTAGTGTTGCGTTCAGTATCCACTCCTCATTCACACAGAACACTACTGAGCTTGGAATCCCAGGAGGTAGCTCTCACTTGATGAAATAGGCGTGCTCACTGTTAAGGAATTCCATGACCAGAGGTGAGTGGGGCTGGGAGTGGGAATTCTATAGTAAACTGTAGTATCCCTCGATCATGTGTAGTACTTACTATTGAATGTTGTAATAGACTATAGAATACTATAGTAAATACTACAGTATTATCCACAAAACATCCACTGTTGTAAATACTACGGTAATGTTTGCAGAAACACTACAGTCCGCAAACGCACTAGACTTTTTTAACTATAGTAAAAACGAAAGTATTTCATTTGCATGTACCCTGCCCATTCCCCTCTCCATTTCCCAATATATGCCACCCATAAGTGAGAAACCTACATGCCAAATATAGGTCGTATATTGTGTTCCCTAAAGGTTATAGAAAAGAGCAGAAGCTCTGAACTAACCTTTCAGACCTCAGTCCTACCTACAGGTAAAGCAAATATGCTATTTTAGTATAACCCAAGTAGGTTTCCTGAAGGAAAAAGCTTCCACTTCTATGTCAAATATAATAAAACCAAAATACTATAGTAAATACAACAG
The DNA here is from genome assembly GCF_023373465.1 of Oncorhynchus keta. Taxonomy (NCBI): domain Eukaryota; kingdom Metazoa; phylum Chordata; class Actinopteri; order Salmoniformes; family Salmonidae; genus Oncorhynchus; species Oncorhynchus keta. The sequence goes on along the minus strand of NC_068431.1, from coordinate 36,109,573 downwards.
TAATGTCCGCAAAAACACTACAGATAAATACTGCAGTATACTACAGTTTGCACAAACACTACATTAATTACTATAATAAATCAAATCACATTTTATTGGTCACATGCACATGGTTAGCAGATGTAAATGCAAGTGTAGCGAAATGCTTGTACTTCTAGTTCTGACAGTGCAGTAATATCTAACTAAGTAATCTAAAAATTCCACAACAACTACCTAATACACACAAATTTAAATGCCAGCAGGAAACCACCCTGCATACCACTGCTGGTTTGCCTCTGAAGCTAAGCAGGGTTGGTCTTGGTCAGTCCCTGGATGGGAGACCAGATCCTTCCTGGAAGTGGTGTTGGAAGCCCTCTTTCCTCTGGTCTAAATTTTATCCCAATACCCTAGGGCAGTGATTGGGGACACTGCCCTGTGTAGGGTGCTTTCTTTTGGATGGGATGTTAAATGGGATCCCATGTTCCCATGGCACTTATTGTAAGAGTAGGGATGTTAACCCTGGTGTCCTGGCTAAATTCCCAATCTGGCCCTCAAACCATCACGGTCACCTAATAATCCCCAGTTTACAATTGGCTCATTCACCCCCCTCCTCTCCCCTGTAACTATTCCCCAGGTTGTTGCTGTAAATGAGAATGTGTTCTCAGTCAACTTACCTGCTAAAACAATGGATAAATAAATAAAATAAAGGAATGGAATAAGAATATGTACAAATGGATGTGTGATGACTGAGTGTCACAGGCAAGATGCAGTAGATTATATAAAATACAGTATATACATATGAGTAATGTAAGATATGTAAATGTTATTAAAGTGGCATTATTTAAATTATATCCATTTATTAAAGTGGCCAATGATTTGAGTCTATATGTTGGCAGCGGCCTCTGTGTCAGTGATGGCTGTTTAACAATCTGATGGCCTTGAGATAAGAAGCTGTTTTTCAGTCTCTCGGTCCCAACTTTGATGCACCTGTACTGACCTCGCCTTCTGGATGGTAACGGGGTGAACAGGTAGTGGCTCGGGTGGTTGTTGTCCTTGATGATCTTTTTGGCCTTCCTGTGACATTGGGTGCTGTAAGTGTCCTGAAGGGCAGGTAGTTTGCCCCCGGTGATGCGTTGTGCAGACCATGCCACCCTCTGGCCTCAGCCTTGCTGTTGAGGCCGGTGCAGTAGCCGTACCAGGCGGTGATACAGCCCAACAGGAAGCTCTCTATTGTGCATTTGTAAAAGTTTGTGAGGGTTTTAGGTGACAAGCCAAATTTCTTCAGCCTCCTGAAGTTGAAGAGGCGCTGTTGCGTCTTCTTCACCACACTGTCTGTGTGGGTGGACCATTTCAGTTTGTCCGTGGATAGAGGACTGCTCCCTCTGTTGTTTCCTGAAGTCCATGATCATCTCTTTTGTTTAGTTGACATTGAGTAAGAGGTTGTTTTCCTAATACCACACTCCGAGTGCCTTCAACTCCTCCCTGTAGGCTGTCTCGTCATTGTTGGTAATCAAGCCCACTACTGTTGTGTCGTCTGTAAACTTGATGATTTAGTTGAAGGCGTGCATGGCCACGCAGTCATGGGTGAACAGGGTACAGGAGGGGGCTGAGAACGCAGCTTTGTGGGGCCCCAGTGTTGAGGATCAACGAAGTGGAGATGTTGTTTCCTACCTTCACCACCTGGGGGCGGTCCATCAGAAAGTCCAGGACCCAGTTGCACAGGGCGGGGTTGAGACCCAGGGCCTCAAGCTTAATGATGAGCTTGGAGGGTACCATCTAATAGTATATACTACAGTTGAATTTTACTATGGTATTTATTCTATAGTTAAGTGTAAATACTACAGTACAGTACTGTAGTCCCGAAGTAAATACCACAATAAAGTCTACAAAAGCAATACAGTGACTACTGTAGTATTTTGTTTGTGTGGGATGTGGGTATGTGAGTGTCTAAACATAACATCCTGTACTGGTTGTTAGACAACTATGCACATTTTTTTATCTGGCTTACAGAAAAGACCGAGCACAACCATTACATGGTTAATTCGGTGTGATATGTGTTCCCTTAATAAGAACTTGTAATTAATAGCACTGGTCTGATATTGGCCTCTAGCGGTTTCATTGAATATCCGCAGGACTCTAGGCTACAATGACATCATATCTCCAGCAGGTGGGGATACAGTGCTTTGTGGTAGCAGAGAGAACAGTCTATGACTAGGGTGGCTGGAGTCTTTGGCAATCTTTAGGGCCTTCCTCTGACACCGCCTGGTATAGAGGTCCTGGATGGCAGGAAGCTTGGCCCCAGTGATGTACTGGGCTGTACGCACTACCCTCTGTTTCCATACAAGGCGGTGATGCAAACGGTCAGCATGCTCTCGATGGTGCAGCTGTAGAACTTTTTGAGGATCTGAGGACCCACAACAAATATTTTCTGAAGGGGAGCACACTACAGAAAATCCCAGAGAGAACCTGTACTAAACAACCAACAGCAAGACAAAACTATTTTGTCAGCAGTCTTCAAACATGACATTTCAGGCTTTGAGAAACAAAGAGGATACTCTTGGTCTGAATCACATGCCTACTGCTCTAATTTATACCCAAACCAAACTGTATGGTCATCTATTTAGTAATTGAGTTACTTTCCATCCCTCTAGTCAAAGAAAAAGTACCCAATATTGTCATACTTGAGTAAAAGTAAAAATACATTAAAGGTAGACTCATAAATATGATGTAGATGCAGAAAGTAAACAGCATAATGGGTCAATTTCTGCCATTTAAAGCGCTGAAGTGCAAGGCTCAACTTCTCTGCTGTTTTGGTGCCCTGGCTACCAAGTTCACATGCTCAGTTTATTGTGTGAGAGCGAAGTGTTACATCTCGCTTATCTCAATAACTTTCAAATTCTTTATATTAAGAAAACCAGATGGCACAATTTTCTTGTTTTTCAAATTTACAGATAGCCAGGGGCACACCTCCAACCACTCCAACCATGTGTTCTCCTGAATTGGAAAAGGTTCCTGTCCCGCTAAGCATTCAGAATTTAGCCACTACTGGGTGTAAATAGTTAATATTTTCTTTAGGACTGTAGTGGAGTAAAAGTTGTCAAAAATATAAATAGTAAAGTACAGATACCCCCCAAAATACACCACTGGACCCCCCTTAGTGACATTCTAATTCCAATATGGTCTGCAGATTCCCTAGCAAAGAGAAGAGGCTGCCACACACTACTGACAAAAATGTATAGTTTCATATTTGCTACCAGAACAAAGACATTGCATGTGATACTGATTGCATTTCCTATTCACCACTACGACCTCCAATCTAACCCTATAGTGGAACCAGCTCTACTCATCAGCTTGTTTATTCTATTAGCATCACATTTGTGGACATTTACAGCCCACAGCAGCATAGAAAATTGAGAGAGAGAAGCAGTGGAAGAAGAGGGAAAAAAGCAAGAATGTTATAAGATAACCATACAGTACATTTACCTGTGTAAGAGATAGTGGGGTATGACATTTTTTACATTCAGCATCACTAGGTCAAGGGAAATATAGTATTCTTTCTGACAAAGATATCTACATATATTTCAGGATGTTGTGTATCTCTGGAAAGAATCAGAATTCATGTAAACCTAACAGTTTTGAAAACATAGCTTGTCTAAAAAAAAGTGATCTCTTGATCTCTTGATCTAGAGTTCCTATGCATGACATAGTACACAAATACTATACATATTATGCATAAAACTGACTAAATGTAATCATAATTTGTATGGGGTATGGTGGCCATGGGCTCAACTTACCTCAAGGCAAACATTTAGACTATATTAGCCCACACAGCTACAAGGATGCACTTTCATGCTAGGTTTAGGACCTCATATTGTAGGTTATAGAGACCCCAACTGATGTGGAAAACTATCTTAGCACAATCTACTTTGGTTTAGATACAAGCATCATGCAACCTATAACACAATAAATTAATTTTAATTTGTGAAAATCTGTTTTTGGACCTAATTTGCCACTTTTTCCAAGTGGGTTCTTCCTTCACAGGACTCCATGAAATTATGACCTCTTGCTAAGTATTTGGTCACATGATTCATTTTGTGTATGATTTCCTAGAAACAAGTCGTGGCTCAATGAACCCTTTGGCTTAACCATTCCCCACTCTCCCCTACAGATTCCCAGCAGATGTGGCAAAATTGGCTACATTATGGACTTATTTTCAGATGGTCAAATTCTTGAGTTATGTTAAATTCTTATTCTCATGTGTTTGAGTTTCTATGACAACTAAGTATCACGAACACTTTGTTATTCACAATGGGCTCACGGAAACAGCTGGCTCCCCTAATGCCTAATGCCGTTTCATCACCCCTGACCCAGTCGCAACACCACCCATTTTAATAGCCCTAGGCGCGACTGGAGGATCCATAATGAGGGGAGACTGTTGCACTGTCATTAATGAGCTCCACTGTGGGATTCAGCAAACACCTATTAACAGTGTCTGATTGTAATTAGTCCTTTGGGAGCCAGAGATTCACCAGGTAATTTGTGTTTATCCGATGGCTATGTTCACACTAATGAGATGCGGCCATAATGATGTCTCCTGGTATTTGAGGCCCAACATCTCCACCTCTACCTCACAGTCAGTAGACTGCTTTCTGTTTGGCTTTTGGGCATTAGGTTTTTCTGTATAATCTACTAAGGTGACATAGTTTAGACAATAGTTCAAACATAGATTTTTGCTCAGACAGTATTATATGTTGTCATAATGAATCCTACTCCTATTTGTGACAATAATAGGCCTACATAAAGTTGCATTATGTAAACTGACTTGCATTTCCTGTTTTCATTTTTTGTCTGTAGGTTTCTGTGTGACACGATTGTCTGTGTCGTCATTAGTATGCTGTATAACCCTGCAGAAGTGTCCAGTGGATATCCAGGCTGACAGAGGGCGAGAAAGGGGTATGTGCAGGGGAACAATGAGAGAGAGGGAGAGGGACAGGCCAAACTGAACAGTCTGTCCAGAGGGGCCAATCTATTCCCTGTCCCAAGCCCTGGAGGGTCATCCCAGGGTGCATCACTTCACCTCCTCTAATTCAATTATCTCTGGGTCATCTGCAACACCTCTGATGCCAAAGGGACTGCTCACTTCCTGCAAAACCACACACACCACCTCCTTCACACATACATACACACACACTCACACTGACCACATCAACCATAGTCCCTAAATTGGTACAGTGCAGTCAATTTGTGAAGTAAAACTTGAGTTTGTTAGTCTAATTGACTGGACATTGAGTGAGTCTCTGCACAGTGCCGTCACTACTGACTGTATGGAGGGGATGAATTAGAATTTTTACTGGGTTCCAACACAGAACTAAAAAAAAACATTTAACATTCAGTAAATGCTCTCTGGGAACAGAATCTGTCCAGTCATACGGTCGATCACATTAGATGTTCTCTTATTGTTTTCTTGAAGGTAGATTTACTTTTGAGGTGGTAAAGAATTCCATTCAGTGATTGCTCTGTATAAAGCTGTAGATTTGAGGAGATTTGTCCTTGGCCTGAGGGATGTCAAATGCCCAGAATTTGCCTGTTTGGTTTAATGGTTATGTTTTCTGCTCGTATACACTTATTGGTCAGAAAAATACTGTGTTTCCTTGAAAAATATAGCATTTCTAAAGAAAACCCAAAGACTGGATTGTAAAATGTTTTCAACAGGAAGCCATGAGAGATTATGATGCATTTGGTTGACATTCATAGAAGAATGAAGAGCCAATCTGGCAGCCCTGTTTTGAGTGAGTCGGAGCTTTTTGTATATTGTTTTGCTGCAGATGACCATATGACTGGACAGTACTCTAGGTCTCATAGAACCAAAGATTGAATCATCTGATTCAGAGTGTTAGATGTTAGATACTCAGAATATTTTCTTGAGGCTGTGTCCCTATAGAGGCCTCATTAACCCCCTGGTATTACATGGCGTGATTAGTGGCTTTGTGACTGTGATTGGGGTATTCATTAGTCAAACATGGCCTCTCTACTGTAGAAAAAGTTGCAACACTGACAAACAAACAAACATGTGTGATGAAACAGCAGAGTCACTCTTACACACCAATATGCCTACACAGGGTTAGGGTCCATTCCAATATAACCAATCAAGTAAACTGAAATTCAAATTTCTGTTGGCACTAATATCACTCTATAATCTACTTCTCAATAAACTGAAAAGGGAATCTAAGTTTTTACTTTTTTAAATTAAAATCTCTTCCTGAATTGAGTGAACTTAATTTGAAATACCCTGCTTCAAACAACAAGCATAGTAAGAAACACACAGAGCTGCATACACAGACATTTCTGGTATGTATTTGACATACTGTACACACACAGACATTTCTGGTATGTATTTGACATACTGTACACACACAGACATTTCTGGTATGTATTTGACGTACTGTACACACACAGACATTTCTGATATGTATTTGACATACTGTACTGTCAGGACCCGGTTACAAACCCGGGTCTCCGGAGTGAGAAACAGTCACTTAACCAACTGAGCCACGAATAGTCGGCAGAACCCAGAAGATGAGGCAGACACAGCAGTACTTGAGACAGTGTATTTAATGAAGTAAAAAAGTGAAGTCCTTCAGGAAAACATGTAACTCCACAACCTCAAAAGGAATTCCACAAGAACAAAGGTAATCCTCCAAGACAAAAAAGGTAAATCCACAAGGTGGTAGGTATAGCATAAAAAGCCTCAAAAGATACGCAAAAATAAATAAACAAGAACAAAAACAAAATTCCACAAGAGAGTCCACCGGGATCAACAAGAGTACACAGAATACTAGGGCTGGGTGCTAACATACAAACACAGAGCAAATAACTGAGGAAAACTAAGGGTTTAAATACAATCAGGGGAAACGAGGCACGGGTGCAAATAATAATGGGGATCAAGGGAAAACAAAAGGTCAAAAAGCACAATGGGGGCATCTAGTGACCAAAACCGAACAACCCTGGCCAAATCCTGACACTGTACACACACATACATTTCTGGTATGTATTTGACATACTGTACACACACAGACATTTCTGATATGTATTTGACATACTGTACACACAGACATTTCTGGTATGTATTTGCAAATCGAGACACAATAATGGGGTTTCAGTTATTAAATCTGGGATCCGCAGTTTCTACATACACTTTTGGACTTAGAAATTCATGATATACAAGCTCCATGAGCTCCATCAGAAGCCAAAATATAAGCTTGTTTTACTCCAATGTTTAAACACTGTAAACACTGTAAATGTAAACAAACACTGTCCCAGTGAGCCCTGTCTCACTCAGACATCCGTGGACATTGAACATACAGTGCATTTGGAAAGTATTCAGACACCTTCCCTTTTCCACATTCCTTTATGTTACAGCCTTATTCTAAAATGGATAAAATAAAAAATGTTCCTCATCGATTTCCACACAATAGCCCATAATGACAATGCTGTCACGGCTCCTACCGAAGGTGGCTCCCCTTCCCGTTCGGGTGGCGCTCGGCAGTCGTCGTCACCGGCCTACTAGCTGCCACTGATTTTTTTCCTCCCCCTCCTTGTCTGTTTATTGGTTACACCTGTTGATAATTTGGTTATTAGTTGGGCTTTATTAGCCAGCCGGCCCGCCTGCTCTTTGTGCGGGATTGTTCTATGTGTACTTGTCGTGCACGCATGTATGTCACGGCTGTTTCGTGTAGGTGAGCTGTTTTTGGATACAGTTTAGTTCCCCTGTGGTTTGGGGTATTTGTGTTGAGTGGCGTCTGCTTTTCACCTGGTCGGTGTATTAAAGACTACTCTGAACTCTCTGTCTCCTGCGTCGGACTCCTTCCTCCACTACACCCTGGACATTACAAAAGCGAAACAGGTTTCTAGACATTTTGGCAAATGTATAATTAAATAAAAATGTAATACCTTATTTACATAAGTACAGTTCATTCGGGAAGTATCCAGACCCCTTGACTTTTTCCACATTTTGTTATAAAATTATAACATTTTTATACAAGCCCCTTTAAAAAGAAATTCAAGTGGATCTATAAAGACATTTTATTGATCTGCCAGTATTTTCATTTAGAGATTCCGGTAAGCTCTTCGATGTTTCCTTTCATATGTCCTACCAATTATTATTGGATTATTTACAATGGCAACCACTTGTTAGTATATTAAACACATCTTATTTCTCAGATGGTTGGCTCTACGTGGAGATCTGACCATTTTCATTTGCAGGGATATTTGTGCGTTTTTGTCCAAATATCAAATGTTTACTCTGTTTCATCAATAAACTCCTAGAGTAGGCTTCTGTGTCTGTTATCAGACAGGATAGGCAACCGGACTGCACTTGACCAGAGGGCAGTCCGGTTGCCTATCCACACATTAGAGAGCACCAGACTTCATTTTAAATGTTTTAAAAATAAAAAACAAAATCACCTTATTTACACAAGTATTCAGACCCTTTGCTATAAGACTTGAAATTGAGCTCAGGTGTATCCTGTTTCCGTTGATCATCCTTGAGATGTTTTCTACAACTTGATTGGAGTCCACCTGTGGTTATTGAAATTGATTGACATGATTTGGAAAGACACACACCTGTCTATACAAGGTACCACAGTTGACAGTGCATGTCAGAGCAAAAACCAAGCCATGAGGCCGAAAGGAATTGTCTGTAGAGCTCAGAGACAGGATTGTGTCGAGGCACAGATCTGGGGAAGGATACCAATGTTTTGGGTTCAGCATTGAAGGTTCCCAAGAATACAGTGGCTTCCATCATTCTTAAATGGAAGAATTTTGGAACCATCAAGACTCTTCCTAGAGCTGGCCACCAAACTGAGCAATCGGGGAGAAGGGCCTTGGTGAGGGAGGTGACCAAGAACCCAATGGTCACTCTGACAGAGCTCCAGTTCCTCTATGGAGATGGGAGAACCTTACAGAAGCACTCCACCAAACAGGCCTTTATGGTAGAGTGGCCAGACGGGAGCCATTCTTCAGTAAAAGGCACATGAGTTTGCCAAAAGGCACCCAAAGGACTATCAGACCGTGAGTAACATCATTATCTGGTCTGATGAAACCAAGATTGAACTCTTTGGCCTGAATGCCAAGCATCACGTCTGCTCCAGAGTGCTCAGACTGGGGCGAAGGTTTACCTTCCAACAGGACAACAACCCTCAGCACACAGCCAAGACAACACTGGAGTGGTTTACACATTTACATTTACATTTAAGTCATTTAGCAGACGCTCTTATCCAGAGCGACTTACAAATTGGTGCATTCACCTTATGACATCCGGTGGAACAGCCACTTTACAATAGTGCATCTAAATCTTTTAGGGGGGTGAGAAGGATTACTTATCCTATCCTAGGTATTCCTTAAAGAGGTGGGGTTTCAGGTGTCTCCGGAAGGTGGTGATTGACTCCGCTGTCCTGGCGTCGTGAGGAGTTTGTTCCACCATTGGGGAGCCAGAGCAGCGAACAGTTTTGACTGGGCTGAGCGGGAACTGTACTTCCTCAGTGGTAGGGAGGCGAGCAGGCCAGAGGTGGATGAACGCAGTGCCCTTGTTTGGGTGTAGGGCCTGATCAGAGCCTGGAGGTACTGAGGTGCCGTTCCCCTCACAGCTCCGTAGGCAAGCACCATGGTCTTGTAGCGGATGCGGGCTTCAACTGGAAGCCAGTGGGAGAGCGGAGGAGCAGGGTGACGTGAGAGAACTTGGGAAGGTTGAACACCAGACGGGCTGCGGCGTTCTGGATGAGTTGTAGGGGTTTAATGGCACAGGCAGGGAGCCCAGCCAACAGCGAGTTGCAGTAATCCAGACGGGAGATGACAAGTGCCTGGATTAGGACCTGCGCCGCTTCCTGTGTGAGGCAGGGTCGTACTCTGCGGATGTTGTAGAGCATGAACCTACAGGAACGGGCCACCGCCTTGATGTTAGTTGAGAACGGCAGGGTGTTGTCCAGGATCACGCCAAGGTTCTTAGCGCTCTGGGAGGAGGACACAATGGAGTTGTCAACCGTGATGGCGAGATCATGGAACGGGCAGTCCTTCCCCGGGAGGAAGAGCAGCTCCGTCTTGCCGAGGTTCAGCTTGAGGTGGTGATCCGTCATCCACACTGATATGTCTGCCAGACATGCAGAGATGCGATTCGCCACCTGGTCATCAGAAGGGGGAAAGGAGAAGATTAATTGTGTGTCGTCTGCATAGCAATGATAGGAGAGACCATGTGAGGTTATGACAGAGCCAAGTGACTTGGTGTATAGCGAGAATAGGAGAGGGCCTAGAACAGAGCCCTGGGGGACACCAGTGGTGAGAGCGCGTGGTGAGGAGACAGATTCTCGCCACGCCACCTGATAGGAGCGACCTGTCAGGTAGGACGCAATCCAAGCGTGGGCCGCGCCGGAGATGCCCAACTCGGAGAGGGTGGAGAGGAGGATCTGATGGTTCACAGTATCGAAGGCAGCCAATAGGTCTAGAAGGATGAGAGCAGAGGAGAGAGAGTTAGCTTTAGCAGTGCGGAGCGCCTCCGTGATACAGAGAAGAGCAGTCTCAGTTGAATGACTAGTCTTGAAACCTGACTGATTTGGATCAAGAAGGTCATTCTGAGAGAGATAGCGGGAGAGCTGGCCAAGGACGGCACGTTCAAGAGTTTTGGAGAGAAAAGAAAGAAGGGATACTGGTCTGTAGTTGTTGAAATCGGAGGGATCGAGTGTAGGTTTTTTCAGAAGGGGTGCAACTCTCGCTCTCTTGAAGACGGAAGGGACGTAGCCAGCGGTCAGGGATGAGTTGATGAGCGAGGTGAGGTAAGGGAGAAGGTCTCCGGAAATGGTCTGGAGAAGAGAGGAGGGGATAGGGTCAAGCGGGCAGGTTGTTGGGCGGCCGGCCATCACAAGACGCGAGATTTCATCTGGAGAGAGAGGGGAGAAAGAGGTCAGAGCACAGGGTAGGGCAGTGTGAGCAGAACCAGCGGTGTCGTTTGACTTAGCAAACGAGGATCGGATGTCGTCGACCTTCTTTTCAAAATGGTTGACGAAGTCATCTGCAGAGAGGGAGGAGGGGGGGAGGGGGAGGAGGATTCAGGAGGGAGGAGAAGGTGGCAAAGAGCTTCCTAGGGTTAGAGGCAGATGCTTGGAATTTAGAGTGGTAGAAAGTGGCTTTAGCAGCAGAGACAGAGGAGGAAAATGTAGAGAGGAGGGAGTGAAAGGATGCCAGGTCCGCAGGGAGGCGAATTTTCCTCCATTTCCGCTCGGCTGCCCGGAGCCCTGTTCTGTGAGCTCGCAATGAGTCGTCGAGCCACGGAGCGGGAGGGGAGGACCGAGCCGGCCTGGAGGATAGGGGACATAGAGAGTCAAAGGATGCAGAAAGGGAGGAGAGGAGGGTTGAGGAGGCAGAATCAGGAGATAGGTTGGAGAAGGTTTGAGCAGAGGGAAGAGATGATAGGATGGAAGAGGAGAGAGTAGCGGGGGAGAGAGAGCGAAGGTTGGGACGGCGCGATACCATCCGAGTAGGGGCAGTGTGGGAAGTGTTGGATGAGAGCGAGAGGGAAAAGGATACAAGGTAGTGGTCGGAGACTTGGAGGGGAGTTGCAATGAGGTTAGTGGAAGAACAGCATCTAGTAAAGATGAGGTCGAGCGTATTGCCTGCCTTGTGAGTAGGGGGAAGGTGAGAGGGTGAGGTCAAAGAGGAGAGGGCTAGCTGGCTAGCTAACCTCGGTAAATTAAGATAATCACTCTAAGACTACACACTCTAAACTACACAATTATCTTGGATACGAAGACAGCAAAGACAACTATGTAGCTAGCTAACACTACACTAATCAAGTCGTTCAGTTGAGTGTAATAGTTTCTACAGTGCTGCTATTCGGTAGACGGTGGACGTTTGCTAGCTGGCTAGCTGCTGGGCAGATAGCAGTGTAGACTACGTTAGGACGACGAAATACGATAATTACGCAATTATCTTTGATACAAAGACGGCTATGTAGCTAGCTAAGAAGAAATTGCTAAGATTAGACAAATCAAACCGTTGTACTATAATGAAATGTAATGAAATGTAATGAAAAGTTATACTACCTGCGGACCGAAGTGCGAATGCGACCGCTCGCTCCAACCCGGAAGTACTATTACTATGGTTTCTGGACAAATCTTTGAATGACCTTGAGTGGCCCAGCTACTTGAACCCGATCTAACATCTCTGGAGACACCTGAAAATAGCTCTTCAGCAATGCTCCCCATCCCACCACAAAGTGAAAACATGTGTTTCAAAATTTTGGCATATTTATTGAAAATTAAATACAGAAATATTTACATTACGTGTGTATTCACACCCCTAGGTCAATACTTTGTAGAAGCACCTTTGGCGGAGATTGCAGCTCTGAATCGTCTTGGTATGTCTCTATCAGCTTCGCACATCTGGATTTGGGGATTTTCTCAAGCTTTTTTAGATGGGTAGCGGTGGTGAACAGCAATCTCCAAGTTTTAACACAGATTTTCAATGGGTTTCAAGTCTGGGCTTTGGCTGGGCCACTTAATGAGTTTTACATACATTATTGTACTGAAGCCATTCCAGCATTGCTTTGGCTATATGCTTGGAGTCAATGTCCTGTTAGAACGTAACTCTTCACTCCAGTCTAAGGTCATTTGCACTCTGAAGCAGGTTCTCATCAAGGACCTGGCTCCATTCATTGTTCCCTGTAAAAAGTGCAGCACAGGAGGTGCCTACTCAGAACACACATGCTTTAGAGACAGGGATTGAGAGAGAGAGAGCTGTGTACTGTCCACTAGTTACCTAATAACTATAAGATGTGAACTTTAATGTCCGTCATGATATCATCTATCACCTTTGACTTTATTTAACTTTTACTGTGATCTCAGTTGAGTTTGCCCAATGCCTTGCAGATCCATCGAGGTGTGTATCTGTCCGTCGATGTGTGTATCTCTTCCTGTCTTCGCAGATGTCTTTGTTGGCGAAGACGCGACTGTCCTTTATACAATTATTGCCCCCTTTAGTAGGAGTTAATCCATCCCTATATCCTTCTATGTATCATAGGTCACTCTGGGAGTTATGTAGATCAACCTTTAAAATAATTCCAGATATTCACTGGTTTTGCCCTTTAGTGGACAAGGGATTTAAGCCACAAGAGAGGTCATGTAAATTGAGGTCTTGTGGTTGGTAGGACAGGTAGGCCCATATTCCTTCCTCCAGGGTTCCCTGCAAGCACTTACCCTCTCCATTTGTTTAGGAGTAGTACACATATGTCTGATTTCCTTGATGGATCTCTGTCCGTAGGTACACAGTGAATTATATGGCCAACTGTAGGCCAAAGCTTTTATGGTGTCTGGAGAACCCATCTTGCACAGTGGTGCAAAGCAGTGGAATAGCTTTGCTTATTATAAATGCGGGTCTTTAACGACCAGTATGGATAATGCTCTCTGTGATAGGCCAGGCAAAAACAATGTAATCTCAATATTGACACCCTGGGAATCCCTGTCAGGAGAATAATCATAATCTTCCGACCCCTGCATGTATCTTGATTATAGCCACTGATTTGCTTAGGATCTTAGCATCAGCTCAATGGATTCCTATGGACGCTCACATTATCACATTATGAGACCAAAAGTATTGGCTCAGCTTAAAAGAGAAAAGGTACCGATTGTTTTCCTACAGGAGACCCATCTGACTGAATTGGAACATGTGAAATAAAAGCTAGACTGGATAGTGTTTTCCTTGTCCTATCCCCTCAGCTATCTATAGGTTAGGCCTACTATATTTGTTTCTCAACTTTGCTAGTGTTAAGCACATTGCTTATCTTTACAACAGGAGTATAGTCTACCTGGCTGGCATGAAAATGAACCACTGGAAAAGCATCCTCCAATCGCTATTTAAGTGCATAGATTACATTTTTTTCCAGCTGCCCCTGTTTCGATACAGGTGCATGATAATGGTCCATTCTAAATCAAAACCAATTTTACACATACATAATTTAGTGTCACACCCTGACCTTATTTTGGTTTGGTCAGGGTGTGATTTGGGTGGGCATTCTATGTCCCTTTTTGTATTTCTGTGTGTTTGGCCGGGTGTGGTTCTCAATCAGAGGCAGCTGTCTATCGTTGTCTCTGATTGAGAACCATACATAGGTAGCCTTTTTCCCCACCTGTATTTGTGGGTAGTTGTCCATGTATAGTTGCCTATGAGCACTACGTTGGCGTCACAGTTTCGGTTTGATGTTTATTGTTTTGTTGATGACATCTTATAATAAAGAAGTATGTACGCTCACCATGTTGCGCTTTGGTCCGCTGTTTCCACCTTAGACGATCGTGACAATTTAGTATGTGTGAAGACAAGATTAAATAAAGAATAGCCTGATGTGTGACAATAATTGCCTGTCAGTGTGAATTATATGCTATCACAGCCTTTTTCAAAGTGGCCAAATCACTTTTTAAAATTAAGCACAATCTGCTTTACAAGGGATGTAGAGTCTTAGTGGCATACATACGCAGCCTGTGAGTTTGAAGTTTGGGTAAGACAACTTTCACTATAAAAATGCACCTTTATAATAAGCATTAAATGCATAATTGCATTTGTGGTCACTCTTTATTATGGTGTTTTCTGCTAATGGAACATTTGCACTTATATCCTACTACCATGTGCAAATTGTTGCACTTATAATGTGAAGAAATAGCCTTATAGTTTATCAACATTTTACGCTAAACATTCTGATCTGTTGCATCAGCCACAGTGCATAAACAATATAGTTTTTTTGCATAAAAAAGTCCTCATAAATATCCTTGATGTCATGATTATGGCTGAGATAGTGGTCATTGATATGCAGTGAACTTCCACTACCTACCATCGTGTTTTGCTATGCCGGTGTCACGTTCTGACCTTAGTTCTTTTGTTATGTCTTTGTTTTAGTATGGTCAGGGCGTGAGTTGGGTGGGTTGTCTATGTATGTTTTTCTATGAGTTGGTATTTCTGTGTTTGGCCTGGTATGGTTCTCAATCAGAGGCAGCTGTCAATCGTTGTCTCTGATTGAGAACCATACTTAGGTAGCCTGTGATTTGTGGGTGATTATTTTCTGTTGAGTGTTTGTATTCTGCACCAGACAGAACTGTTTCGGTTTTGTTCGTTCACTTTGTTGTTTTTGTTCAGTGTTCAATTTCTTTAGTAAAAATATGGACACTTACCACGCATTGATCCTCCGATCCTTCCTTACTACTCCTCGTCAGAGGAGGAAGAAGACCGTTACAGCCGGATTAAATGATATGACATGCTATTCTATAAAATCCTTTCTCCATAACTAATATTACCTGATTGAGCTAATCATGTAAATGTAATTAACTAGAGAGTCGGGGCACCACAAAATAATATTTATAGAGTGGTTATCTTCCGAATAAACTCTTAAAGACCTAGTAACATTTTACATCAATAGCAGTCAATATTAATCGTCACCTTAATTCAGTCTCATCTGAAAGTAAATTCTTGGTTTATCTTCACGAACCCTGGCTAACAAGTTGAATCAGCAATACAAAATTGGGTTTAATTATTTATTTACTAAATACCTAACTAATCACACAGAATTACATATACACAGAATTAATCATACCTTGATTACAAATGACATCATAAAGGAAAACGTCAGCTGGTTACACAAAAGAAAAGGGGCTGGGTTTGAGTGAAAGAGCGGGAAGACTGAGGGACAAAGGGAGAAGCTGTGCTATCGTAAATACAGTATCTTATGCATTCTAAATTACCGCCCATTTGGAAAAGGAAAATGCAATAAATATTTACTCTGAGCTGCGCTTCGGTAGGTTGGTGGTAGATGTAAGGCCGTGTTGCCAAACCGAGTCCTTTGTCCTTTGGAGAATGTCTCTGGTGGTCAATTAGATACGTAGTAGTAACGTCATTGTGTGGTAGACGGGATACTCTGTCTGTTCTTTCCTAGCCCGCGTTTGCAGCTGCTGTGGCTAACTCAACGGCTAGAAGGTATCACTTATGTAGTGAATAAGAGTTCAAAGTTCATACCATTCGAAACCAAAGCTCACGCTGACGTTGGCTTAGTTCTGTAGTTGACATGTTAGTCCTTTTTACGCAGAGGCTGCAGACCTCACGTACTTGGAACAGGAGGTTATATTGTTGTCAAGGCTTTATATAGGAAGGGAGAGGAGGGCGTGTTTGAAAAGTTTTCTAACCCATGTCCCTTCACAGGGGCAGGCCACTGATTGAGCTGAGCCCTAACCATATGAAAACCCAAATCTCTCATTTGGAAGCTAAAATTACATTTCATCTCTTCAACAATAATTTTATATTCAAATGTTTAAATTGAACAACAGTTCCCTGTGAATCCAATAACTACAATGTGCAGACTCTCCACTGTAGAGTTTATGTCATCTTATCATTGATGAGAATGTCTCAGATGACAACCGAACTGGCATCATATTCATTAAGTACCACCGCATATGTTCAATTGGTCGGATTACCCGAATATAGTTCATTTCCCCCCACCTTCTGATGTTCCCAGAATCTCTATGTTAACCAAGGGGTTTTCAAATGTCACATCAGTAGGGTAGAGAGAGGAAACAGGGGGGAAGAGGTATTTATGATTGTCATAAATCTACCCCCCAGGCCAACATCATGACACTACCCCATACCTGGGTACCAGTCTGTTTCTGCTTCATCCATTATGCATTATCTTGTTTCCTGTGGCCTGGTGCAGTCACAATAACCTGGAGCTGAACACTCTCAAAACTGTGAAGGTGATTGACTTCAGGAAGCGTCCCTCACGACATCTCCCCCTTGAAATCAATGGCACAGCTGTAAGCATTGCGAGACATTTGAATTTGAATTCCTGGGGACCATCATCTCCCACAACCTCAAGTGGGAGGATAACTTCACAGCCATCAAGAAGGTACACCAGTGGATGTACTTGCATGAACACAGAAATTGGTTATTATAAAAGCATAAACAAAACACAGAAATTCTTTATTACAAAAGCACAAACGTAAAAATGTCCATTACATTCCATCCTCTTATCAGTTGTAGTTTCCGGCGCCGACTGAGATGGCCGCCTCGCTTCCGCTTCGCGTTCCTAGGAAACTATGCAGTATTTTATTAATGTATTAAAACCTCTTAAGCCTATCCCTTACTTTTTCGAACATTCTGTTAAAAATCGTGCAACATTTCAGCGTCCTGCTACTCATGCCAGGAATATAGTATATGCATATGATTAGTATGTGTGGATAGAAAACACTCTGACGTTTCTAAAACTGGTTAAATCACGGCTGTGACTATAACAGAACGTGCGTTTCGTCGAAAAACCCAAGGAAGACTGATCACCAAAAAGTGGAAAATATATCAATGCGCCACTTGCATGTATTGTCTATGGCTCAGCAAATTAGATGGGGCCGAGATTGCAAGTCCTACAGCTTCCACACGATGTCGCCAGTCTTGTCAATTGCCTGGGGGTTGTTTCTTGGTCAAACGAGGAAGAGAGACCGCATTCCTTCCGGTCTCCGACAGGATGCTTTGGAAGAGAGATTTCCGACCATGATTTGAAGACGTGGAGCTATTGAATACACATCGCCCCGTGATCAATTTGATAGATTATTAACGTTTACTAATACCTAAAGTTGGATTACAAAAGTATTTAGAAGTGTTTTGTGAAAGTTTATCGTCAACTTTTTTAATTTTAAAAAATGACGTTGCGTTTTAAAACTGTCTTTTTTTCTGGATCACACACTTTTCATAGATTGATATTTTGGGTATATATGGACCGATTTAATCGAAAAAAAGACCCAATAGTGATGTTTATGGGACATCTAGGAGTGCCAACAAAGAAGCTCGTCAAAGGTAATGAATGTTTTATATTTTACTTCTGCGTTTTGTGTAGCGCCGGCTATGCTAATTATTTTGTTTACGTCCCCTTCAGGTATTTTGGGGTGTTGCATGCTATCAGATAATAGCTTCTCAAGCTTTCGCCGAAAAGCATTTTAAAAATCTGACTTGTTGGCTAGATTCACAACGAGTGTAGCTTTAATTCAGTACCCTGCATGTGTGTTTTAATGAACGTTTGAGTTTTAACGAGTGCTATTAGCATTTAGCGTAGCGCATTTGCATTTCCAGATGGCTAGATGGGACGCCTGCGTGTCGGGTGGGCTTAAGAGGTTAATTCTTACATTGTTACCCCAGGAAATCGTAAGTTTTATTACATACAGCTGGGAGGAACTATTGGATATAAGAGCAACGTAAACTTACCAACATTACGACCAGGAATACGACTTTCCCGAAGTGGATCCTCTGTTTGGTCCACCACCCAGGACAATGGATCGGATCACAGCCAGCGACCCAAAACAATGGCGCCGCAGAAGGGACAGACGGAGCGGTCCACAGACACCACATCGCACACCGCTCCCGAGTATACTACTCGCCAATGTCCAGTCTCTTGACAACAAGGTAGACAAAATCCGAGCAAGGGTTGCCTTCCAGAGAGACATCAGAGATTGTAATGTTCTTTGTTTCCAGGAAAGATGGCTCACTCGGGATACATTATCAGAGTCGGTACAGCCACCTGGTTTCTTCACGCATTTCGCAGACAGAAACAAACATCTCTTTGGTAAGAAGAAGGGCGGGGGTGTATGCCAAATGATTAACGAGACGTGGTGTGATCATAACAAAATACAGGAACTCAAGTCCTTTTGTTCACCTGACCTAGAATTCCTTACAATCAAATGCCAACCGCATTATCTACCGAGAGAATTCTCTTCGATTACGATCACAGTCGTGTATATCCCCCCCAAGCAGTCACATCAACGGCCCTGAAAGAACTTCATTGGACTCTATCTAAACCACATGTCCTGAGGCTGCATTTATTGTAGCTGGGGATTTTAACTTCTTGGATATAGAGGGCGCTATTTTAATTTTTGGATGAAAAACGTTCCCGTTTTAAACAAGATATTTTGTCACGAAAAGATGCTCGACTATGCATATAACTGACAGCTTTGGAAAGAAACACTCAAACACAAAACTGCAAAGATATTGTCTGTGAGTGCCACAGAACTGATGTTAGCTTCTTGCGTCGAGCCAACCCGGATCTGGGATCATGACTACAGCCTCAAGTCCATTACCATAACGCAACGTTAACTATTCATGAAAATCGCAAATGAAATGAAATCAATATGCTAGCTCTCAAGCTTAGCCTTTTGTTAACAACACTGTCATCTCAGATTTTCAAAAATATGCTTCTCAACCATAGCAAACTAGCATTTAGCATTAGCATTTAGCGTTAGCATTAGCAGGCAACATTTTCACAAAAACCAGCAAAAACATTCAATAAATAATTTACCTTTGAAGAACTTCAGATGTTTTCAATGTGGAGACTTTCAGTTAGATAGCAAATGTTCAGTTTTCCTGAAAGATTATTTGTGAAAGGAGAAATCGGTCTGTTTTCTGCGTCATGTTTGGCTACAAAAAAAAAACGAAAATTCAGTTATAAAAACGCCAAACTTTTTCCAAAATAACTCCATAATATCGACTGAAACATGGCAAACGTTGTTTAGAATCAATCCTCAAGGTGTTTTTCTACATATCTCTTCAATTATGTATCGTTCCTGGAAGTGTGCTTCTCCCTCTGTATCGCATGGTAAAATGATTGTCTAAATTGGTGCGCAATTCTCAGTGGCAAAGGACACCGTCTCTTATGGCCAATCTTCCAATGATATGCCTACAAATACGTCACAATGCTGCAGACATCTTGGACGAACGGCAGAGAGCATAAGCTCATTCACAGCACATTCACAGCCATATAAGGAGACGATAGTAAAACAGAGCTTCAAAAATTCAGCTCATTTCCTGTTTGAGGTTTCATCTTGGTTTCGCCTGTAGCATCAGTTCTGGGGCACTCACAGATAATATCTTTGCAGTTTTGAAAACGTCAGAGTGTTTTCTTTCCAAAGCTGCCAATTATATGCATAGTCGAGCATCTTTTCATGACAAAATATTGTGCTTAAAACTGGCACGTTTTTTATCCAATAATGATATAGCGCCCCCATAGGTTGAAGAGGTTAAAGAAAAAAACCCAGATAAAAATCCAATCACGAAGTGCCGCATTTTTTGAAACCGCCTCCTGGCAATGACTCCTTATATGGCTGTGAAGGAGCTAGGAGTCAGCTTACATTTCCCACGTTTTCCCCAAGGTGTCTGCAGCATTGTGACGTATTTGTAGGCATATCATTGGAAGGTTGACCATAAGAGACTACATCTACCAGGTGGTCGCTTGGTGTCCTCCGTCGCAATTATTGCGTAATCTCCAGCTGCAGTATTTTTCTGTTTTCTTCTGATGAGAAGGCAACTGCCACTACTGATAGATTATCAAATAGATATGTGAAAAACACCTTGAGGATTGATTCTAAACAACGTTTGCCATGTTTCTGTCGATATTATGGAGCTAATTTGGAAAAAAGTTTGGTGTTGTAAGTGACTGCATTTTACGGTGTTTTTCTTAGCCAAACGTGATGAACAAAACGGAGCTATTTCGTCTACACAAATAATCTTTGTGTAGACGATTTGCTATCTAACTAAGAGTCTTGTCATTGAAAACATCCAAAGTTCTTCAAAGGTAAATGATTTTATTTGAATGCTTTTCTTGTTTTTGTGAAAATGTTGCCTGCTGAATGCTAGGCTTAAT
This sequence comes from Oncorhynchus keta, assembly GCF_023373465.1. Classification (NCBI taxonomy): domain Eukaryota; kingdom Metazoa; phylum Chordata; class Actinopteri; order Salmoniformes; family Salmonidae; genus Oncorhynchus; species Oncorhynchus keta. The sequence goes on along the minus strand of NC_068431.1, from coordinate 36,088,896 downwards.
GCTATGCTATCAATACTCTTACACAAATGCTTGTGTAGCTTTGGTTGAAAAGCATATTTTGAAAATCTGAGATGACAGTGTTGTTAACAAAAGGCTAAGCTTGTGTTTGAATATATTTATTTAATTTCATTTGCGATTTTCATGAATAGGAAACGTCGCGTTATGGTAATGAGCTTGAGGCTATGATTACTCTCCCGGATACGGGATTTTTCGACGCTAGATGTTAACTTAGGGCTGCAATCTCGTTAACAGCAGAAATCTCATAATTAAAATTCCTCAAACATACATGTATCTTATACCGTTTTAAATGTAATCTTGTTCTTAATCCCACACAGTGTCCGATTTTAAATAGGCTTTGCAGCGAAAGCACCACAAACGATTATGTTAGGTCACCACCAACTCACAGAATACTTTTTCTGTGGCGCCATTTTTCCAGCCAGAAAGAGGAGTCACAAAAAGCACAAATAGAGATAAAATGAATCACTAACCTTTGATGATCTTCATCAGATGACAATCATAGGACTTCATGTTACACAATACATGTATGTTTTGTTTGATAAAGTTCATATTTATATAAAAAAATCTCAGTATACATTGGCGTGTTACGTTCACTAGTTCCAAAACTGTGATATTGCAGAGAGCCACATCATTTTACAGAAATACTCATTAGAAATGTTGATAAATACAATTGTTAGACATGGAAATATAGATATACCTCTCCTTAATGCAACCACTGTGTCAGATTTCAAAAAACCTTTACGGAAAAAGCCTACCATGCAATAATCTGAGACGGCACTCAGAAAATAAATTATCTGCCATGTTGGAGTCAACAGAAATCAGAAATCACATTATAAATATTCCCTTACCTTTGATGATCTTCATCAGAATGCACTCCCAGGAATCCTAGTTCCACAATAAATGCTTGATTTGTTCGATCATGTCCATTATCCTTTCATCCAAGCTACTCAATACTGCCCCTGCAGCCATAATATGTTAATAAGGCTAATCTGAAAACAAGGCCCCCTAAATGTTATCAGCATTAAGAATGTGCGACCCGTGCTGGCAAAACCCTGGATCAGTGTTACTCTAACTTTCGTGACGCATTAAAAGCCCTACCCCTCCCTCCTTTTGGAAAATCTGACCACGACTCCGTTTTGTTGCTCCCAGCCTATAGACAGAAACTAAAACAGGAAACGACCATGCTCAGGTCTATTCAACACTGGTCCGACCAATCGGATTCCACACTTCAAGATTGCTTCGATCACATGGACTGGGATATGTTCCGCATAGCGTTGGACAATAACATTGATGAATATGCTGATTTGGTGAGTGAGTTTATTAGCAAGTGCATCGGTGATGTTTTACCCACAGCGAGTATTTAAACCTTCCCCAACCAGAAACCGTGGATTGATGGCAGCATTCGCACAAAACTGAAAGCGCGTACCACTGCTTTTAATCAGGGCAAGGCGACCGGAAACATGACCGAATACAAACAGTGTAGCTATTCCCTCCACAAGGCAATCAAACAAGCTAAGCGTCAGTATAGAGACAAAGTAGAGTCACAATTCAATGGCTCAGACACGAGAGGTATGTGGCAGGGTCTACAGTCAATCATGGACTACAAAAAGAAAACCAGCCCCGTCGCGGACCACAATGTCTTACTCCCAATAAGAGTAAGACGTCAGTGCCACCGACACGGTCTGCTACCAAAACCTGCAGGCTCTCCTTCACTGCAGCCAGCGTGACCAAAACATTTAACCTCTCTGGGATCGTTCATGACGTGAGCGTCCCACCTCTCAACAGCCAGTGAAACTGCAGGGCACCAAATTCAAAACAACAGAAATCCCATAATTAACATTCCTCAAACATGGAGGTATTTCACACCATTTAAACTTCTCGTTAATCAAACCACAGTGTTCGATTTCAAAAACGCTTTTCCGCGAAAGCACAACATGTTAGGTCAGCAACTAGTCACAGAAAGCATTCAGCCATTTTCCAACCAAAGAGAGGAGTCACAAAAGCAGAAATAAAGATAAAATGAATCACTAACCTTTGTTGATCTTCATCAGATGACACTCATAGGACTTCATGTTACACAATATCTGTATATTTTGTTCGGTAAAGTTCATATTTATATCCATAAATCTGAGTTTACATTGGTGCGTTACGTTCAGTAGTTCCAAAAACATCCGGTGATTTTGCAGAGAGCCACATCAATTCACATAAATACTCATAATAAACATTGATAAAAGATACAACTACTATGCACGGAATTATAGATACACTTTGTAGCGGTCTTCTTCCTCCTCTGACGAGGAGTAGTAGGAAGGATCGGAGGAACAATGCACAGCGTGGTAAGTGTTCATGATACTTTAAAATACAAAATAACAATGTGAAATAACAAAAACCGAAACAGTTCCGTGTGGAACACACAGACACAGAAAATAGGAAACAATCACCCAAAACTCAAGGGTGAAAACAGGCTACCTAAGTATGGTTCTCAATCAGGGACAACGATTGACAGCTGCCTCTGACTGAGAACCATACCAGGCCAAACACAGAAATCCCAAATCATTGAAAAAATAACATAGACTGCCGACCCCAACTCAGGCCCTGACCATACTAAAACAAAGACAAAACAAGGGAACTAAGGTCAGAACGTGACACACTTCTCCTTAATGCAACCGCTGTCAGATTTTTAAAAAACTTCACAGAAAAAGCACACTATAATCTGAGTAGAGCGCTCAGAGCCCATACATATATCCTCCATGTTGTGGAGTCAACATTAGTCAGAATAGCATTATAAATATTCACTTGCCTTTGATGATCTTCATCAGAATGCACTCCCAGGAATCCCAGTTCCACAATAAATGTTTGTTTTGTTCGATGATGTCCATCATTTATGTCAAAATAGCTCCTTTTGTTAGCACGTTCAATCCAGTAATCCACATTCATGAGGTGCGTTCACTAGTTTCAGACGAAAAGTCCAAAAAGTTCCGTTACAGTCCAAAGAAACATGTCAAACGATAAATGGAATCAATCTTTAGGATGTTTTTAACATAAATCTTCAATAATGTTCCAACCTGAAAATTCCTTTGTCTTCAGAAATGAAGCGGAACGCAGCTACCTTTCACGTGAGCGCTCGAGACTGAGCTTGTGGCTGCTGGCAGACCTCTGACTCAATCCCCTCTCATTCCCCACTCCTTTATTTAAGAAGCATCAAACAACTTTCAAAAGACTGTTGACATCTAGTGGAAGCCGTAGGAAGTGCAAAATGACCAATATCCCACTGTGTATTCGATAGGGGCTGAGTTAAAAAACGACAAAACTCAGATTTCCCAGGTTTTTGCCTGCCATATGAGTTCTGTTATACTCACAGACACCATTCAAACAGTTTTAGAACCCTCAGAGTGTTTTCTATCCAAATATACTAACTATGCATATGCATATTCTAGCTTTTATGGCTGAGTAGCAGGCAGCTTAATTTGGGCACGCTTTTCATCCAAAATTCACAATACTGCCCCCTACCCGAAAGAAATTAAAGGTGTTAACCCTCGGCATCCCTAGCCGTGTCCTCAGAGCATGCGCAGACCAGCTGGCTGGTGTGTTTACGGACATATTCAATCAATCCTTATCCCAGTCTGCTGTTCCCACATGCTTCAAGATTGTTTCTGTACCCAAGGAAGCTAAGGTAACTGAGCTAAATGACTATCGCCCCGTAGCACTCACTTCCGTCATCATGAAGTGCTTCCCTTTCTCAGAGGTCCCCAGCCGGCTTCTCGGGGGAGGAGAAGATGGAACTAATTGAGTTACAAAATAAACTGGATAATATATATAGATTAAAAGCAGAAGGAGCCTTTATTAGATCTAGGAAAAAATGGATTGAGGGAGAACAGAATTCATCCTATTTATGAGAGACTAGTCAAGGACCATATCCCCTCCACCCTACCTGACACCCTAGACCCACTCCAATTTGCTTACCGCCCCAATAGGTCTACAGACGACGCAATCGCAATTACATTGCACACTGCCCTAACCCATCTGGACAAGAGGAGTACCTATGTAAGAATGCTGTTCATTGACTACAGCTCAGCATTTAACACTATAGTACCCCCCAACCTGTGCAACTGGGTCCTGGACTTCTTGACGGGCCTCCCCCAGGTGGTGAGGGTAGGAAACAACATTCCCTGTTCACCCATGACTGCGTGGCCATGCACGCCTCCAACTCAATCATCAAGTTTGCAGACGACACTACAGTGGTATGCATGATTAACAACAACGACGAGTCGGCCTACAGGGAGGAGGTGAGGGCCCTCAGAGTGTGATGTCAGGAAATTAACCTCACACTCAATGTCAACATAACAAAGGAGATGATTGTGGACTTGAGGGAGCAGCCCTCTATCCACATCGACTGGACAGTAGTGGAGAAGATGGGATGTTTTAAGTTCCTCGGCGTACACATCACGGACAAACTGAAATTGTCCACCCTCACAGAGAGCATGGTGAAGAAGGCGCAGCAGCGCCTTTTCAACTTAGGGAGGCTGAAGAAATTAGGCTTGTCACCAAAAACACTCACAAACTTGGTAAGGCAACTTCTTCGCCTACAACCGTAAGGCTCTCCAGAGGGTAGTGAGGTCTGCACAACGCATCACCGGGGGTAAACTACCTGCGCTCCAGGACACCTACACCACCTGATGTCACAGGAAGGCCAAAAAGATCATCAAGGACAACAACCACCCGAGCCACTGCCTGTTCACCCCGCTATCATCCAGAAGGCGAGATCAGTACAGGTGCATCAAAGCAGGGACCGAGAGACTGAAAATCAGCTTCTATCTCAAGGCCATCAGACTTTAAACAGCCATCACTAACATTGAGTGGCAGCTGCCAACATACTGACTCAAACATACTGACTCACACGAATGAACACAGAAATTGGTTATTAGAAATGCACAAACAGAACACAGAAATGTTTTTTTTAGAAAAGCACAAATGTAAAAACTTTAATCATATATCCAAATCACACACTTATCAAGAGAGCATCCCTGGTTATCCCTACTGCCTCTGATCTGTTGCACTCACTAAACACAAATGCTTCCTTTGTAAATTATTAAGGTATCTGTGCTTTTACTCAGGTATAACATCTTTGAACTGCATATTGCTCTTTGCACTCTCTGCACATACTCGTATGCACCTAACACTTTACGTATACAGTCAGGTCCATAATTATTGGCACCCTGGATAAAGATGAGCAAATCAAGACTGTATAAAATAAATAATACAAATACAAATGGTGAAATTATATTATTTTACATTGATAACATTTGTCAGACAGAGAGATGTTGTGTAACAAGTAATAATAAATAATAAATAATAAAAATAAATCGAAAAAAAAGATAGGTGTCAACATTTATGATTTTTTCAATACTCTGGCACCCTCCCCTTGCAAAGATAACAACACTGAACACATTGGGAGGGATCTTAGACCATTCCTCTATACAGAATCTTTATAGATCCTTGATACCCTTCATTTGTGCTTATGGACTATGCTCTTTAATTCAAACCACAGGTTTTCAATGGGGTTCAAGCCTGGAGACTGAGATGTTCATTGCAAAATGTTTATTTTGTGGTCAAATAACTATTTATTTGCGGATTTTTATTCGTGCTTGGGATTAGGGTCTCGCTGGGAGATCCACTTGTGGCTAAGTGTCAGCCTCCTGGCAGAGTCAACCAAGTTTTTGGCTAAAATGTCCTGGTACATTTTAAAAGTTAACGAAGCCGTTGACGGGACGATTGGAATCAAAACAGCCTCATAACATCAGATAATCACCAGCATATTTTACCGTAGGTGTGAGATATTTTTCTGCATATGCTTCTGTTTTTCAATGCCAAACCCACCATTGGTGTACGTGGCCGAAGATATCTATTTTCATGTGATCTGACTAGCACTGCCTGGAGTTTGATTAACAGCAATGGCACATGGCTTGGAACCGCACATGACATGGAAATAGAGCTCTTTGGCAACGTACACCAATGGTGGGTTCGGCATAAAACAATTGGATGCATATGCAGTAAAGAACCTCATACCTACTGTAAAATATGATGGTGGAATATTGATGTCTTTTTTTATATATTATTTTTCTCAGAGCAGTTGTATTTTTTTTGCATACAGTATACTTCACTATTTGTATTATTTATTTAATACAGTCTTTTCAGCTTTTTTGCTTTATCAAGGGTGCCAATAATTTTGGATCTGCCTGTATACAGCGCCTTCAGAAAGTATTCAGACCCCTTGACTTTTTCCACATTTTGTTACATTGAAGCCTTATTCTAAAATGGATAAAATAAAAACAATTATTCAGCAATCTACACACAATACCCCATAATGACAAAATGAAAAATGGTATTTAGAAATGTTAGAAAATGTATTCAAAACTAAAAATCCTAAATACCTTATTTACATAACTATTCAGACCCTTTGCTATGAGACTAGAAATTGAGCTCAGGTGCATCCTGTTTCCATTGATCATCCTTCATATGTTTTTACAACTTGATTGGAGTCCACCTGTGCTAAATTCAATTGATTAAACATAATTTGGAAGTGCACACACCTGTCTATATAAGGTCCCACATCTGACAGTGCATGTCAGAGCAAAAACCAAGCCAGGAGGTCGAAGGAATTGTCCGTAGAGCTCCGAGACAGGATTGTGTGGAGGCACAGATCTGGGGAAGGCTACCAAAACATTTCTGCAGCATTGAAGGTCCACAAGAACACAGCGGCCTCCATCATTCTTAAATGAAATTCTTCCATTTAAGAACCACCAAGACTCTTCCTAGAGCTGGCCACTCGGCCAAATTGACCAATCAGGGGAGAAGGCCCTTGATCAGGGAGGTGACCAAGAACCCGATGGTCGCTCTGACAGAGCTCTAGAGTTCATCTGTGGAGATGTGAGAACCTTCCAGAAGGACAACAATCTCTGCAGCACTCCACCATTCAGGCCTTTATGGTAGAGCGGCCAAATGGAAGACACTCCTCAATAAAAGGCATATGACAGCCTGCTTGGAGAAAAGCACCTAAAGACTCTCAGACCATGAGAAACAAGATTCTCTGGTCTGATGAAACGAAGATTGAACTCTTTGGCCGTCTGGAGGAAACCTGGCACCATCCCTATGGTGAAGCATGGTGGTGGCAGGATGTTTTCAGCAGCAGGGACTGGAAGACTAGGATCGAGGCAAAGATGAACGGAGCAAAGTATAAAAAGATCCTTGATGAACACCTGCTCCAGAGTGCTTAGGACCTCAGACTGGGGGGAAGGTTCACCTTCCAAAAGGACAACGACACTAAGCAGACAGCCAAGACAATCCAGTGGCTTCGGGACAAGTCTCTGAATGTCATTGAGTGGCCCAGCCAGAGCCTGGACTTGAACCCGATCGAACATCTCTGGAGAAACCTGAAAATATATGAAATAGAATTAAGAATTAATTAAAGAATTAAGAGAATAGCTGTGCAGCAATTCTCCCCATCCAACCTGACAGAGCTTGAGAGGATCTGCAGAGAAGAATGGGAGAAACTCCACAAATACAGGCGTGCGAAGCTTGTAGCGTCATAGCCAAGAAGACTCGAGGCTGTAATCGCTGCCAAAGGTGTTTCAACAAAGTACTGTAAATGTAAAATCTCAGTTGTGTTATTTAAAAAAATTAGCAAAAATTTGTAAAAAACAGATTTTGCTTTGTCATTAGGGGGTAATACGTCCAGATTGACGAGGAAAAAACTATGTAATACATTTTAGAATAAGGCTGTAACCTAACAAAATGTGGAAAAAGCTAAAGGGTCTGAATACTTTCCGAGTACACTGTATACTGGCACTAGGCCAGCGTGTTAATGTTGAACCCTGGCGGGTTAGGGTTATAGACTGTAGGTGAGTTACTGAGCCTGAGAGATGAGACAAATTTAGAGCCTGTTGCTTGGCAACACTTTCCCCACAGAGTACTGTGACCGAACCTACGGTACATACCCCAGCATTAGAGATACCACCCCTAACCTAATAAAAGGTGGTGGTGTTGCTTTTTCTGGCTGGTGTTTCAGATAGGGTGAACTGGACACAGAGGAATCTAGTGAATAACTTCGCACTCTCTCTCTGTCAATGGTATGAGATGTTAGAATAAAGCCTGTATGTTTGTTTATGTAGCAGGGGCCGTTTATTAAATTAAGTGAGTGGCGTCTATGTATACACATTTTCCATTAGCCATTTAAATTTTCTTTAACTTTTACTAAGTCATTCCAGTTTCACATGAAATTGGTGGCAGTGTCGGGATTTGATTATAATATAATACATTTTTTGATTGATTGGAACTGTATCTTATGTGTTTTTCTATTAATTCTCTTCTCTCTTTCAGGTCTCTCCGCCCTCAGATGGAGAACCATACATACAATGAGCTTGTTCTCCTCCTAGAGGGGTTAAATGTCACCCACCAGTCTTCCTACCCTGCCTTCATCATCCTCCTTGTTATCTACATCTTCACAATGGTGGCCAACATCGGCCTCACAGTGCTAATCTGCATGGAAAGGAGCCTGCACCAGCCCATGTACATCCTCCTTTGCAACATGTCTTTCAACGATGCTCTCAGTATCACCACCTTCATACCTCGAGTGCTGAGTGATATTTTCAAAGCAAGTGCAGAAAGATATATTACCTATGTTGAGTGTGCCATACAAGCGTTCTGCGGTCACATGTTTGCTGCGACCGGACATACAATACTAATGATCATGGCTTTTGACAGGTATATGGCCATCTGCAACCCTTTGCGATATGCCTCCATCATGAACAACAAAATGCTGGTACAACTGTGTGTGTTTGCCTGGGGTGTGGCATTTCTCATTGTGGCGGTCCTTATAGGACTCTCTGTCCGCTTATCACGCTGCCGGTCAAAGGTTTTCAACCCTTTCTGCGACAACGCTTCGTTGTTCAAGCTCTCCTGTGAGAGTGTGTATATAAATGACATATACGGATTCTTTTTCACTGCGCTCCTTCTTATCACCTCCATGGGGAGTGTGGCTCTGACATACATTAGGATCACCATGGTGTGTGTGAGGAGTAAGAGCAAGTCGTTGAACAGCAAAGCCCTGAACACTTGCTTCACACACCTGGCTGTATACCTCATTATGCTGATGACAGGTTTCATCATTGTCTTTCTTCATCGGTACCCACAGTGGTCAAATCACAGGAAACTGGCATCCATTATATTTTCTCTGGTTGCTCCTTGTCTTAACCCAATTATCTATGGGCTTCAGTCCAAAGAGATTTACAAAGTGGTAAAGAATATGTTCCAGTCCAAGATTATGTCTCTTCGATTGTAATATACTTTTTAATGTGTAAAAGTGAATAAAAAGTGTTTGTCCCTATTGAAATGCCCCACTAGTAATGCTGTCTTTGTAAACTAGGGTCAATGTTAATAAGGATCGCCTTTTATTCTATTTTTGCCTAAAATGACATACCCAAATCTAACTGTCTGTAGCTCAGGACCTGAAGCAAGGATATGCATATTCCTGATACCATTTGAAAGGAAACACTTTGAAGTTTGTGGAAATGTGAAATTAATGTAGGAGAATATATCACATTAGATCTGGTAAAAGAAAATACAAACAAAAAAACATGAATTAGTTTAATACATTTTTTGTTATATAATTTTGAAATGCAAGAGAAAGGCCATAATAAAAAAATTCAGTTTAGACGCAATTTAGATTTTGGCCACTAGATGTCAGCAGTGTATATGCAAAGTTTCAGACTGATCCAGTGAAGCGTTGCAATACATCAGAAAATGTTGTATCAAGCCGAATTGGTCAATTGATACATTTCCAAGTACATAACTATAGAGAACATACAAAAATGATATGGTAATAAAACATTTTCTGTTCACACACTCCCAGGAAGGTTCTACATGATGGAAAATTTGCTTCCTACAGAAAAGACACTAATCTTCACACGGTGTGGGGCCAGAAACAGCAGGGGTGTTACATCTGCTCCTGCCACGCCCTCTAATTCTCTTCCTGGACCCCCCTAACCTGCCACCACTCCCCCAGTGCACTCTCTCTCTCTCTCTCTCTCTCTCTCTCTCTCTCTCTCTCTCTCTCTCTCTCTCTCTCTCTCTCTCTCTCTCTCTCTCTGTCTCTCTCTATGTGATTGTGTGAGTGGAGACAGGTGTGCTGGAAGCAGAGCAGATTCCCACCAGCTGCAACCTGTTCCATAATCAAGAACCCTACAAACTCAGCCCTGCCACGTCCACGCTGCTAGATCGTAGCCTCTACTCAGTCATTCTGCATTTCTAGCTGTTTGTTCCTGCATAGATTTTGTTATCCTGTTGTGCCTGTTTTCCCTGAACTCACGTACAGTCCCGTCTACTCTGACTCTGGTACCTGTCTCCAGTCCCTCGTCTCCTCAGTCCTGCTTTTCTGCCCTGGATCCCCGCTACTGTGATTAGGGTCTCTCGACTGCTTCATTGGATTCTGCTCCAGACCTGCTTACCCGGTTCCTATTCTCCTTGCCCTCAGCCTCAGTCCGGATTCCCTACTACCTGCCCTAGATTCTCCTGGACTGCACCCCATCTCCTCTCCCGCTTTTCAATAAATACATTGGTTACCTATCCTTGTCTCCTCGTCTGAATCTGCTTTTGGGTTCACCTGCTCCGCACGCGTAACAAGGGGTTCAAACTTTAAAACCCAGTTCCTACATTTGAATATAAACATTTATTTGATCAAACAAAACTATGCTACATTTTATCTCTGGAACACTCAGAATGACCAATCAGAGCAAGATTATTGAATGTGAGTACATTATTTACCTTCAGAGGTGAATGTATCAAACCAGTTGCCGTGATAAACATGTTTTGTTGTTGTGTACTCTCCTCAAACAATAGCATGGAATCTTCCCTTCCTGTCCAGCTCAGGTGTTCGGGGTCGCCGGCCTTCTAGCTGCTGGCGAACCTACTGCTGGCAAACGCCCTTTACTCATCAACCCCGGACTCTCGTCATCATTACACACACCTGGTTACATCCCCCACTCTATCACGGTATATGTATACATACTCCCTCTGCCATTTTACTTTGTTGGTCATTCTAAATGTTACTTGAATTCCTGAGAGGAATCTCTCCTACTATTTCCCGTGCACTGTATATTTTACACTTTGTGTTCGCCCTGTGCCTTTTTGTTCATGAAGATATATTTTGAGCACAACAGCGTTTGGGTTACGTCCCTCTTTGATCTCTGGTGCTTAAGAAATTCCGAAGTTCTAAACCTGCGACTACCTCCTGCCTACTCCTCTCTACACCAGTGACAGTAATAGCTACTGTAAATCGGACAGTGCAGTTAGATTAACAATAATTTAAGCTTTCTTACCATATAAGACATGTCTATGTCCTGGGAAATGTTCTTGTTACTTACAACGTCAAGCTAATCACATTAGCGCACGTTAGCTCAACTATCCCGGTGGAGGAACACCGATCCCATAGAGGTTTTAACAAGGGTTAGCAAATTAAATATGTCAAAGTAGCAGTGGGATTTGCTGAGGCCAAATGTTCTCCTCCTTGCCATTAACACTAATCTATCAATTCAGCCTGCCCACAACCTCACTCCTGTATATTGATATATACACTTTGACAAATCCAATCAGTAGTCGGAGAAGAATCATCATTGGAAGACAGCTGAAAAGCATAGGCGCATTGGCATATAAGTGATATTCTAGACAGATTTTCAATCCACTGCATGAGCTACTTAGTTCATAGAACTGCGGTTAGTACAATACCTTCTGAAAGTATTCACACCACTTTTTCCAAATTTTGTTTTGTTACAGCTTGAATTAAAAATGTATTAAATTAAGATTTTTGGGTCAATGGTCTACACACAATACCCCATAATGTCAAAGCGGAGTTATGTTTTTGTCACGCCTTGGTCTTAGTATTTTGTGTTTTCTTTATTTATTTGGTCAGGCCACGGTGTGACATGGGTTTATTTTGTGGTGTGTTTTTGTATTGGGGTTTTAGTGGGTATTGGGATAATGGCTGAGTAGGGTTTTCTAGGAAAGTCTATGGTTGCCTGAGGCGGTTCTTAATCAGAGGCAGGTGATTTTCGTTGTCTCTGATTGGGAACCATATTTAGGCAGCCATATTCTTTGGACGTGGGAGGATGAATTGTTCGGAGAAGGACCCTGGGATCAGCCTGGAGAATATCGCCGCGAGAGCTGAGAGGCGCTGGTATGAGGAGAAGCAACAACGGCAGCAGGAGCAACAATATCGGGACTACACTACTTGGGAGGAAATAAACAGGTGGGCGGTCGACCCAGAGAGAGTGCTGGAGCCCGCCTGGGATTCGCTGGAGCTGTGCGAAGCAGGTTATCGGAGAATGGAGTTGGCGAAGCAGGCATGGCGGCGCGGACGGAAGACCGAGAGTCAGCCCCAAAAATCTCTTGGGGGGTCAGGGAGAGTGTGGCAGAGTCAGGGTTCAGACCTGAGCCAACTCCCCGTGTTTATCGTGAGGAGCCAAGGAGGAGACCAGAACCAGAGCCGGTGTTGGAGGTGAGTGAAGCAGAGACTGTGAAGGAGTTAAAAGTGAGGAGAGAGTTATGAGGGAGTTGCTAGTTTGGTGCTTTAAATACGATATTCGCCCGACGGAGCGTGTCAGGGATTTAATGGCACCTGGGTCAGCGCTCCATACTCGTCCTGAGGTGCGTGTTAGTCGGCTGGTGAAAATTGTGCAAGCCTCACGCACTAGGCCTCCTGTGTACCTACCTAGCCTTGCATGTCCTGTGCCAGTCATGCTCTCAGGCTCTCCAGTACGCCTTCATGGTCCGCTCCATCCTGTGCCACCTTTACACACCAGTCCTCCGGTGGCAGCTCCCCGCACCAGGCTTCCTGTGCGTGTCCTCGGTCCAGTGCCACCAGTGCCAGCACCACGCACCAGGCCTTCAGTGCGCCTCGCCTGTTTAGCGCAGCCAGAGCCTTCCTCCTCTACAGCGCTGCCGGAGCCTCCCGCCTGTTTAGCGCAGCCAGAGCCTTCCTCCTCTCCAGCGCTGCTGGAGTCTCCCGCCTGTTTAGCGCAGCCAGAGCCATCCTCCTCTACAGCGCTGCCGGAGCCTCCCGCCTGTTCAGCGCAGCCAGAGCCTTCCTCCTCTACAGCACTGCTGGAGTCTCCCGCCTGTTTAGCGCAGCCAGAGCCTTCCTCCTCTCCTGTGCTGCCGGAGTCTCCCACCTGTTCAGCGCTGCCAGAGCCTTCCTCCTCTACAGCGCTGCTGGAGTCTCTTGCCTGTTCAGAGCAGCCAGAGCTGCCAGCCTGCATGGAGCAGCCTGAGCTGCCAGTCTGCATGGAGCAGCCAGAGCTGTCAGTCTGCATGGAGCAGCCAGAGCTGCCAGTCTGCACGGAGCTGTCAGTCTACAAGGAGCTGCCAGTCTGCATGGAGCAGCCAGAGCTGCCAGTCTGCATGGAGCAGCCAGAGCAGCTAGATCCGCCAGTCAGCCAGACTCTTCCAGATCTGCCAGTCATCCAGACTCTTCCAGATCTGCCAGTCATCCAGACTCTTCCAGATCTGCCAGTCATCCAGACTCTTCCAGATCTGCCAGTCAACCAGACACTTCCAGATCTGTCAGCCAGCCAGGATCTGCCAGAACCACCAGCTAGCCAGGATCTGCCAGAGCCTACTACCTGCCTGAGATTCCTCTCAGTACTGAGCTTCCTCTCAGTACTGGGCTTCCTCTCAGTACTGGGCTTCCTCTCAGTGCTGAGCTACCCCTCAGTCCCGAGCTTCCCCTCAGTCCCGAGCTTCCCCTCAGTCCCGAGCTTCCACCTCAGTCCCGAGCTGCCCCTCAGTCCAGTGGGGTCCTTGGTGAAGGTTATTAGGCCAAGGTCGGCGGCGAGGGTCGCCAATCAAAGGACGCGTTACAGGGGGACTAAGACTTGGTTGGAGTGGGGCCCACGTTCCGAGCCGGAGCCGCCACCGTGGACAGATGCCCACCCGGACCCTCCCCTATGGGTTTAGGTGTGCAGCCGGGAGTCCGCACCTTGGGGGTGGGGGTTCTGTCACGCCTTGGTCTTAGTATTTTGTGTTTTCTTTCTTTATTTGGTCAGGCCAGGGTGTGACATGGGTTTATTTTCTGGTGTGTTTTTGTATTGGGGTTTTAGTGGGTATTGGGATTGTGGCTGAGTAGGGTTGTCTAGGAAAGTCTATGGTGGCATGAGGCGGTTCTTAATCAGAGGCAGGTGATTTTCGTTGTCTCTGATTGGCAGCCATATTCTTTGAGTGTTTCGTGGGTGATTGTTCCTGTCTCTGTGTTAGTGTTCACCAGATAGGCTGTATAGGTTTTCACGTTCCATTTGTTGTTTTTGTTTGTTCGTGTTTTCATTTATTAAAGGTGTATCTAACTAACCACGCTGCATTTTGGTCCGACTCTCCTTCGACGCAAGAAAACCGTTACAGTTTTTCAATATTTTTTACAAATGAAAAAGTGAAATGTCTTGAGTCAATAAGTATTCAACCCATTTGTTATTGCAAGCCTAAATAAGTTCAGGAGTAAACATTTGGACTCACTCTGTGTGAAATAATACTGTTTAACATGATTTTTTAATGACAACCTCATCTTTGTACCCCACACATATAATCATCTGTAAGGTCCCTCAGTCGAGCAGTGAATTTCAAACACAGATTCAACCACAAAGACCAGGGAGGTTTTCCAATGCTCTGCAAAGACTGGCATCTATTGGCAGATTGGTTAAAAAAAGCAGACACTGAATATCCCTTTGAGCATGGTGATGTTATTCATTAATTACTTAAATCAGCTTGAAAATGGCTGTCTAGCAGTGATCAACAACCAACTTGACAGAGCTTGAGGAGTTTAAAAAAATAATAATCGGCAAATATTATACAATCAAAGTGTGCAAAGCTCTAGGAGATTTACCCCAAAAGGCTCACAGCTGTAATCGCTACCAAAGGTGATTCTAACATGTATTGACTCAGGGGGTTGAATCCTCTGTGGAGATGGGAGATGGGAATCAAATGAAGATATCTTACAGTTTAATTTTCATTAATTAAAAAAAGACTATTCAATTTTAATCCCAATTTGTAACACAACAAAATTTGGAAAAAGTCAATGGGTATGAATACTGTATATGTCTATGTTTGGTTCAGATTTTGTCAAGTCTGGACAGGCCTTGATTTCAACATCCACAGACTTCAGGTCCGATCCGGCTTACATTTGACCCCAACATAGACGTCTATACAGTGCCTTCAGAAAGTATTCATACCCCTGGAGTTATTTCACATTTTGTTGTGTTACAGCCTGAATCTACACAATACCCCATAATGACAAAGTGAAAACATGTTTTTCGAAATTTCTGGAAGTTATTTGAAAATTAAATACAGAAATATCTCATTTAGATAAGCATTCAAACCCAATACTTTGCAGAAGCACCAGAGGCAGTGATTACCTCGATTACCACGACACCGGTGCCCCCGCACATTGACTCTGTATCATTACCCATTGTATATAGCCCTGCTATTGTTATTTACTGCTGCTCTTTAACTATTTTTCTTAAAACTGCATTGGTGGTTAAGGGCTTGTAAGTCACCATTTCACTGTAAGGTCTACACCAGTTGTATTCGGCACACATGACAAATATAATTTGATTTGACTACAGCTGTGAGTCTATCCGGGTAAGTCTCTAAGAGCTTTCCACACCTGGATTGTGCAATATTTGCACATTATTATTTTCAAAAGTCTTCAAGCTCTGTCAAATTGGTTGTTGATTATTGCTAGACAACCTTTTCAAATCTTGCCGTAGATTTTCAAGTAGATTTAAGTCAAAATGGTAACTCTGCCACTCAGGAACATTCACTGTCTTCTTGGTAAGAAACTCCAGTGTAGATTTGGCCTTGTGTTTTAGGTTATGATCCTGCTGAAAGGTGCATTCATCTCTCAGTGTCTGGTGGAAAGAAGACTGAACCAGGTTTTCCTCTATGAATTTGCCTGTGCTTAGCTCCATTCCATTTCTTTTTCATCCTGAAAAACTCCTCAGTCCTTAACGATGACAAATATAACCATAATATGATGCAGCCACCACTATGCTTGGAAATATGTAGAGTGGTACTCAGTAATGTGTTGATTGGATTTGCCCCAAACATAACACTTGGAATTTAGGACAAAAAGTTAATTGCTTTGTCACATTTTTTGCAGTATTACTTTTGTGCCTAGTTGAAAACAGGATGCATATTTTGGAATATTTGTATTCTCTACAGGCTTCATTCTTTTCACTCTGTCAATTCGGTTAGTATTGTGGAGCAGCTACAATATTGTTGATCATCCTCAGTTTTGTCCTATCACAGATATTGTACTCTATATCTGTTTTTGAGTCCTCATCGGTCTCATGCTGAAATCCCTGAGTGGTTTCCTTCCTCTCCGGCAACTGAGTTATAAAGGAGACCTATATCTTTGGAGTGACTGGGTGTATTAATACACCAAAGTGTAATTAATAACTTCACCATGCTCAAAGTGATATTCAATGTCTGCTTTTTATTTTTTTTTGTCATCTCGCAATAGGTGCCCTTCTTCGCATGGCATTGGAAAACCTCCCTGGTCGTTGTGGTTGAATCTGTGTTTGAAATCCACTACTTGACTGAGGGACCTTACAGGTAATTGTATGTGTGAGGTAAAGAGGTGAGGTACAGTGCATTCGGAAAGTATTCAGACCCCTCCCTTCTTCCACATTTTGTTACGTTACAGCCTTATTCTAAAATGGATTTAATACAAAATGTTATTCATCAATCTACACACAATACCCCATAATGACAAAGCGAAAACAGGTTTTTAGATTTTTTTGCAAACGAATAAAAAAAACACAAAAACACAAAGACATGAGGGGGAACAGAAAAACTGCTACAGAGCACTGAGGACCTAAGACTGGGGCAAAGGTTCACCTTCCAGCAAGACAACAACCCTAAACACACAGCCAAGTCTCTGAATGTCCTTGAAAATTGCATGTTTTAGTTTATGTTTTGTCATTGGTGGAGAATCAGGTACTGTCTACTAATGTGGCCAGCTTGGCACTGTGTTATCCTCAAAGCGGGCAAAGAACGTGTTTAGCTGTATGGGAGCAAGGTGTCGGTGTCAGCGACGTAGCTGGTTTTCCTTTTGTAGACCCTGCCACATACGTCTCATGTCTGAGCCATTGAATTGCGACTCCACTTTGTCTCTTTACTGACGTTTCGCCTGTTTGATTTCCTTGCAGAGGGAATGACCACTCTGTTTGTATTCTGCCATATTCCCAGTCCCCTTGACATCGTTAAATGCGGTGGTTCACGCTTTCAGTTTAGCGCGAATGCTGCCATCTATCCATCAATTTCTGGTTAAGATAGGTTTTAATAGTCACAGTAGGTAGAACATATCCTATGCACTGCTTGATAAACTCAGTAACCGTCTCGGTGTATACGTCATTATTCTCCGAAGCTACCCGGAACATATCCCAGTCCGAGTGATCAAAACAACATTGAAGCATGGATTCCGATTGGTCAGACCAGCAGTGAATAGTCCTTACTTCCTGTTAAAGTTTCTGCCTGTAGGAAGGGAGGAGCAAAATGGAGTCGTGGTCAGATTTGCCGAAAAGAGGGCGGGGGAGGGCCTTGTATGGAGTAGCAATGGTCAAGTTTTTCCAGCGCGAGTGCTACAATCGATATGCTGATAGAATTTAGGAAGCCTTTTCCTCAAATTTGCTTTGTTAAAATCCCCTGCTACAATAAATGCAGCCTTAGGATATATGTTTTCCAGTTTGCATAAAGTCCAGTGAAGTTCCTTGAGGGCCGTTGTGGTATCAGCTTGAGGGGGTATATACATTTGACGTTAATATCTCGTATCTCACTCCGCTATATTAGGTTTCTATCTCTCTTCTTTAGTTTATACAGGAAGTGTAGTGTCCACAGAAAGTCTTGGTGTCACTAGTACCTCGCGTCATTTACGGACCTTCTAATATAATAAAATCGAATATTCTTTAGTTTAGTTTGGTACTGCAGATACCTGTTGTCGTCACAGACCCACTACTGCTACCTAGGTGGCTCTACACCCAATTCCTACCTTCCATTTGCATAGAATACTTGGTTACCTTTTAAACATTTTTCTCTACAAAAAAATCTAAATATAGGTCACCGGGTAAGAATGCCCTGCTAAGGAATTTAAAATCAACACCCAAACTACACAAAAGCAATCAAATATTTCTGAATGTAGCCCAAGCGTCAATTCCCCAAATGCGTGAATAAAGATTTACTGACCTCGTCTCATAGACTGGGAAAAGCAATGTAGTTTGGATCTCGTCACCACCTCTGTCGTGCACCAGTTCACCCACTGGCCTGAAATAAACCCTCAATTCAGATGTCAGGTCTTTGCCTTACGGATCCTGGATCCGCCCGTGCACGGTTCTCAGCAGTTACTTGGGACGACAGAGGCAGATTTTGAGATCCGGCTCGAAGGACCAATTTGTCAGGAGAATTCTGTACTCCTGTTCATTTACCAATTCAATTAGGTTACCCTCAGTCTGTTATATCGGGATTTGTAAGATACTGATAGAAACTAAAACAGACAGAGGCCCAGTCTACCAAAGTTAAATGTTTATTCACGGGAATGTTCTGAAGTCAAGAATACAAATCAATTCATTTTATACTGACTTCTCACGCCCACACATACACACAAACATACGCACACACGTACACACAAACATACGCATACACGTACACACAAATATACGCATACACATGTCCTGCTATGCACACACTGTGTGTCTCACTTCCCAGCAGACAGAGATAGTGACTTTGTCCTTGAGACGTACTCCCCGTTCTCTCCCAAATCTCTAGTCAAGTCGGCACCAAGCTCAGACAGTCTGTGTTTATAATACCATAAAGGCATATTGTTTTACCCTAATTCTGACTAGGACTACACATTTATTGATTATGATTTCATACATTCTAGTCAATTCCATACAATTATATGTTTCAGGGCGGAACATTCTAATCATTCAATTAACAGACCATTTTCATCTATCACTGTGCTAATGGCTAAATTTGAAGAGTACTTTGTACCAAGCCAGAACGTCACGTTTGAGAGATACAAGTTTTTCTCTCATGATCAGAAACAGGGAGTCAGTTTTGACCAGTATTTGAGCTGAGTTGAACACACTGAGCAAAACGTGTGAATTTGAAAATCTGAAAGACTCACTAGTGAAAGACAGGATAGTCTGTGACATACTTGATAATGGACTCAAGGAGAGATTGCTGTGTGAGCAAGATTTAACTTTGGATAAAGCAGTGAATATGTGTCGAGCAGCTGAAACCACCAGAGCACAAGCTAAAGAGCTGTGCAGGGGTGAGACGTCAGTCCACGCAATAAAAAGAGAGCAGCACCACACACAATGCATTACAAAACAAAAACAAGCAAACGAGAGAAATAAAAAAAATGTGGATTTATCCACAAGCCAAAAAATGCCTGGCATATAGCAAATCATGTAACAACTGTGGGAAAAATAATGATTTCTCAAAATGCTGCAAAGCTGAGCCTACAAAGAAAAAGGTTCACACAGTCGAGGATGTTGAAGAATTCTTTGTTGATTCTGTGGAAATATGCAATGCAGTAAATGCTGAATGGATTGCGCCATTGACTGTGAATGAAACTATAATACCTTTCAAGCTTGATACTGGAGCACAGGTAAACCTGTTGTTGCTGGATGACTACAAAACACTGAAAGCGAAGAGCAAAATACACCCGGTGAAAATTAAGGTTACTGGTTATACTGGGGAGAAAGTACCAGTCAAAGGTAGCTGCATAGTAACTTTACAGCACAAAGGAAAACAGTTCAGAGCACAGCTGTTGATTGTGGAAAAGAGTGTACAGCCTATTCTAGGAATCAATGCATGTGAAAAGCTCAATTTGTTGAAAAGAGTGTATGTAGTGACGTCACAGACTGAAAATGACCAAGAATCTTGGAGGTCTTGGATGTTTACCAGGAGAACACAAAATATGTACTGATGACAAAATTACTCCAGTTATGCATGCATTGCACTGAGGAAAAAGCTCAAAGAGGAACTGGGAACTATGGAAAAGATGGACGTCATCACAATAATGGATGAACCTACAGACTGGGTAAGCTCACTGGTTATCGTGGTGAAAAAGAACAGCGGTCTCAGGAAATGTCTAGACCCGAGAGATCTCAACGAAGCAATCAAGAGAGAGCATTTCAAGTTGCCAACCAGAGAAGAGATAATGTCGCAGTTTGCTGGAGCGAAGTGGGTCAGTAAGCTTGATGCCTCATCAGGATTCTGCCAAATGAAGTTAGATGATGCAAGCTCAGGGCTACGCACATTCAACACACCTGAGGGCAGGTACAGATTTCTTCGTCTACCATATGGGATTCTCTCAGCGCCAGAGGTCTACCATAAGACAATCCACATGATCTTCGAGCACATTCCAGGGGTGGAGACCATGATGGATGACATCATCGTCTGGGGGTCCACAAAAGAAGAACATGATGTGAGAGTGAGACAAGTGCTGGACCTGACACGGAAAGTAAACCTAAAACTAAACAAGCACAAATGCGAGTTTGGTGTGAAAACACTTACCTTCGTGGGAGACGTACTTCCAGAGGACGGAGTCAAACTAGACCCGAGGAAAACATCAGCCATCAACAACATGTAGCGCCCGAAGAACAAGGACGATGAGAGACGCTTAATGGGCATGATCATCTACCTTGCAAAGTTCATTCCTCAACTGTCAGCACAGTCCGCTCCACTCAGATGTCTTCTGGAACAGAAAAAGGAATGGGAATGGTCACATGAACAGGAAAACTGCTTCAAAAACCTAAAGAAGACAATCACAGAAGGGCCAGTGCTCAGGTTCTATGATCCAGAGAAAAGCACAAGGATTTCTGCAGACGCGTCACAGTTTGGCCTGGGAGCAGTTCTTCTGCAACAGCATGACGACACACGGCAACCTGACGCTTATGCATCCAGAGCCTTGACAGGCGCAGAGACAAGGTATGCGCAAATAGAGAAAGAACTACTGGCGAGCACATACATTTGCAAAAGTTTTCACCAATACATCTACGGACGAAACTTCGAAGTAGAAACCGACCACAAACCTTTGGTGTCAATCATGTCTAAGCCACTGAATGATTGTCCAATGAGAATCCAGAGAATGTTGATCAGACTGCAAAAGTATGATGTGAAGATGATCTATACCCCGGGAAAGTTCATGTTCGCCGCCGACACTCTTTCTCGAGCAGTCGACAAGAAGGAGAGCTTCGACACACAGAAAAACACTGAAATTCAGACCTACGTCGACATGATCGTAGCATCACTTCCTGTGTCTTCTGAGAGAATGGAGTAGATCAAAAGAGAGACCACAGCTGACCAAACAATGACAGAGTTGAAAGAAATAACAGAAAAACAACTGTCCATACAAGGATTACTGGATGTGCAGAGCCGAGCTCACCGTTGTGGATGACATATTGTTCAAAGGCAACAAGATTGTCATTCCCATGACACTATGCACAGAAATGCTACAGAAAATACACGAGGGCCACTTGGGTGAGGAAAAATGCAAACAACGAGCATGAGAAGTAATGTACTGGCCAACAATGAACCAGGAAATCAGCCAGACCACTGCTTCATGTGAACTGTGTTTGACCTACAGGCCAAAGCAGCAAGCACAGCCGCTAATGCCTCATCCAGTACCCAACAGACCCTACTACAAAGTTGGAGTTGACCTTTTTGACTGCAGTGGCAAAAGTCACATTGTTGTTACCGACTACTACTCAAACTACCCTGAAGTAGCAACACTGCCAACTACCTCCAGCAAAGCTGCAATCACCTACCTGAAATCAGTCTTTGCAAGACATGGGGTTGTGTCTGAACTGTACTCAGACAATGGCCGCAGTTCTCAAGTTCCGAATTCCGATGCAACACCTCCAGCCCCAACTACCCAAGGTCCAATGGCTTAGCAGAGAGTTCACTCAAAATTGTCAAAGGTCTGATGAAAAAGGCACACGATGGAAAGGAGGATTTCCTAAGAAATCTGATGATCTACCGCAGCGCACCGCTGCAGAACGGACTTTCACCTGCACAAATGTTGATGGGACGTCGCATCAGAACCAACCTAACCATCCATGAAGACTTGCTAACACCCAGAGGTGCTCACAAAGTCAAACTTGTGAAGGAAAAACAGAAAGACAAACAAAAACAGCGACACAACAAAAGTTCAAGACACTTACCTGAACTGAAAACTGGAAATCATGTACGACTCCGAGACATCACTACAGGAACCTGGATGCAGCAAGGGTGTGCAGAGACAAGTTGCACCGCGATCCTATGAGATGCAAACGGAGCATGGATCACAACTGAGATGAAACAGAGTGGATCTAAGGCTTCAGCCATTCACTCAAGTGACTGTGGACCACCAGGAGGATACTGCTGAAGCGTCAAATGCCTTTAGAAATGGACAATTCAGTCAGAACACCCTGACTGACAATGAACGCTGTCCAACTATTTCAGGAAGCACTTTAGTGATCACAGGCCTCTCTCATCTTTTAAAGTGGGAGAACTTGCACAATTGGAGCTGGCTAAATACTTTGTTGCCCCACTGTATATGTTCATTAAAAGTAGTTAAACCTACACCCCGGTTTGTCATTATATAAGGAACAAACATAATAATCCTTGACTGGCCTTTTATTAGCAAAATAACAACAAATTGATTGTCTTTCAACCCGCCCTAAATAATGTCATAGACTTTTTGTTGGTTATAGATTGTCAACACCATAAAACCCACATTGGACTGACTGTAATGGGAGGTACTGTAAACAGACAACAGATGAGTTACAGTACCTGAGAGATGAGACAAACTGAGAGCTTGTTGCTTGGAAACGGTTTGCCTCAGAGTGCACAGGATGTGCCCCAATGTTAGAGATTCAACACCTAACCTAATAAAAGGTGGTGGTGTTATTTGACTGGCCTCAGTTGTGGGGTTGTGTGTCAGACCGGGTGAACAGGACACACAGACAGTCCAACTGTCTCTTTCTTTGTCAATGGTAAGAGATGTTAAAATAGTATTACAGTATGATCAAATAAGGATATTTGATTTATTGGTGCTGTATCTGGTGTGTTGTTGACTGTGTGGTTGACTGATTCATATTGTCGTATTTTCTCTAGGCTCTCCATAGCCTGGAATACATGCCTGTTCACTACTGTTCCTGCTCCAATTAAGAAGGAATTGGAATCAGCAAAAGAATTGCAGGTCCAATTAGCATTACTTCAGAAACAAGCACAAAACCCCAAATGCTGAACTAACTGTTTCAGTGAAGGTATGCATGGACGGAATCATTGAGGTGAAACAATAGTGTAACGGAGCACATTTCAGTTGGTATTTCAGTCTCGGCTCTCCGCCCCACAGATGGAGAACCACACATTCAGCATGGACCTTCTCAAGCTAGAGGGGGTTAAAGTCATCTATCAGTCCACCTACCCTGCCTTCATACTCCTCCTTATCATCTACATCGTCACAATGGTGGCCAACATCGGCCTCACAGTGCTAATCTGCATGGAAAGGAGCCTGCACCACCCCATGTACATCCTCCTTTGCAACATGTCTTTCAACGATGCTCTCAGTATCACCACCATCATACCTCGAGTGCTGTTCGACATTTTAACACCTAGATCAGACAGATATATTACCTACAATGAGTGTTTCACCCAAGCATTTTTGGGTCACTGGTTTGGTTCAAACTTTCATACGATACTGATGATCATGGCTTTTGACAGGTATTTGGCCATCTGCAACCCTCTGCGATACGCCACCATCATGAACAACAAAATGCTGGTTAAGCTGTGTGTGTTTGCCTGGGTGGTGTCCCTTGTCTTTGTGGCTGTGCTCCTGGGCCTCACCCTCCGCTTGTCACGTTGCAGGTCGGAAATCATCAACCCTTGGTGTGACAATGCCTCATTATTCAAGCTCTCCTGTGAGAGTGTGCTTATAAATAACATTTATGGACTATTTTTCACCACTATCTTCTTCATCGCCTCCATGGGGAGTGTGGCTCTGACATACATTAGAATCACCATGGTGTGTATGAGGAGTAAGAGCAAGTCGCTAAACAGCAAAGCTCTGCACACCTGTTTCACACACCTGGCTGTATACCTCATTATGCTGATGACAGGTTTCATCATTGTCTTTCTTCATCGCTACCCTGAGTGGTCAGACCACAGGAAACTTGCATCAATTATGTTTTATGTGGTTCCTCCTGCACTGAACCCCATTATCTATGGGCTGCAGTCCAAAGACATTCGCAAACTAGTTGTAAATATCTCCCATTGCAACAAAGTTTCACCATGAGTTTAACACACATGATATTTTTCACATACGTACAAACATGTACACATTAAATTGTATGCCAAGCGGAGAGAAACATTTACATTATTACTCATAATTTGTCATTTTCATCCTCAATCCTCGACCTTGGTGGTTGTCAAGCACCAGTGTGGTTTACTGAGGCTAAGGGTGAATAGGAGGAACTGTTCCCTTTGCGTCCTTGACACCAAGTAGGTGAGCTCATACAGGTGTCTTGGGTTTCATATTGACAGCAGGCTGTGTTGGTGCACCATGTGGAGGACATGTGCTCACGCATCCAACAGTGTAAAAAAAAAAAAAAAAAAAAAAGCCTGTACTTTCTCTATCGACTCAGGGTTTATGGAGTAAACAAGAACATAATGCTTCTCTTCTATAGAACAACCATTGGAGTTGATCCTACGCTACAGCATTTTTACTTGGTTTGGCTTCCTGAAAGTGCAGCTCAAAGCCCAAATCCTGACCTAGAGAGCAGGGAAGCTCATAGGCATGACATATATCTGGCTAGCAGGCTTTAATAATGTAGAACTGCCAACAAGTGACAACCTTTCCATGGCATAACATTTTTTGTGTGTGTGGGGAGGGGGGTGTATGATGATGTATTCTATGTAGTACGATTATGTATTCTATGTAGAAGCAGCAGCACTTTTTAATTGTCCACAACAAAGTATCTATCCTCTCATAATCTCCCTCTCCTCAACCCCACATTTTTACAGAAATATATATACAGTGTATGTATATTCGATGTCAGTATAGCAATAATTGAATGTAATATATGAATTATAGCATATCATTTATCTTTTTATATTAAAATAAAGGTTTTTTCCAAAATCTGAATGAGTTATTTATTCTATCCCAGCATTGTCAGTATTTAGGTTGAGCTGCCCTCTGCTGTTGACTATTGAACAATGCAGAAGTATTCAGGGGTATTCTGTGAATAATTTAGTCCCCCATCATCTAATCTTTTCAAATAAACACATGTCAAATATGGGTGTACATGTGAAAGCCACATTGGTAGTAATTTCCGGACCGAATCTTGCATGGGATAGCTAGCTGGCTCCTCGATGAATGTTGACACATCACACACATGATCATTGTGTAAAGCTATGGCAAGTGGCTCGACGATTATGCTGAAGAGAGGAGTGGACAGTGGTCAGCCCTTCCTAGTGCCACACGGTAAATTAAAATATTGAGAAAATATTTGACCCAACTGAATCCAGAAAACATGAGTGGACAGTGGTCAGTCCTGCCTCGTGCCATAAGGTTTATGAATTATTATTGAATTTATAACTGAATCTACATAATCTGAAATGACCACTTTTGATTTGGAAGATGGTATAAGTAAATAATAATCAGAATCTATAATATTGAGACCATGGGACTATAAGGTTCTATCTGGCATTTTGGTAAAAATGAGTTATTCACGTAGAATTGCTCTTTAGGTGGTCCTTCACATTTTCTATCTGCGCAAACATCTTTGAACTTTGAGGTTCTAATACTTTAATGTAAGGTGATGCACTTATTGAGTCATGAAAGAGGAAGACATCACAAAATAGTTCAGAGATCTTGGACTTGAAAAGTGCTAATTATCTCAAAACTATACATTTTCCAGATAGAACCTTATAGTCCCAAGTCCTTGATTATTCATAGCATTGGTTCTGGTCCTCATTTGCAATTACTTCTGTTTTTTTCACCACTTTTTCAGAAGAATGCCATAACTTAAGCTTTTTCTGGTAAAAACAAAGAAATACAGGTGCCTTAGAACATTAAATTAAAGGCCCATTGGAGAGGCATTGCTATAAAAACAATTATATCAATATGAAAACCTCCATGGAAGGGGCATTTTCTTAAAATTACAAACTTACAACATGTTACATCCTATAACAGAGCTGGAGGAGGTGGCTGTTGTTTTACTTGTGCTATTGTGCTATTGTGGGGGTGCTATTGTGGGAGTTTTTTCGTGTTATTTGTAGCTTATTTTGTACATAATGGTTCTGCCACCGTCTCTTATGACCGTAAAGAGCTTCTGGATATCAGAACAGCTATTACTCACCTCGTTTTTTCTTTAACGAGTCGGACGCAAATTATTTACTTTAGACCGAAACAGTCCTGTGTGGTGAAACAAACACAGACACGGAAATAATCACCCACAAAATACCCAAAGAATATGGCTGCCTAAATATGGTTCCCAATCAGAGACAACGATAAACACCTGCCTCTGATTGAGAACCACTCTAGGCAACCATAGACTTTCCTAGACATCTAAACTGAACACAACCCCATTAATATAATAAACCCGTAGACAAGACGAAACACAATAAATCACCCATGTCACACCCTGGCCTAACCAAAATAATAAAGAAAACAAAGATAACTAAGGCCAGGGTGTGACAACATCGACATAGAACAGCTGCCTCTGGTAAGACAAGGGGTGGTGGTCTGTGTCTATTTGTTAATAACTGTGCACAAAATCTAATATTAATGAAGACTCAAGGTTTTGCTCACCTGAGATAGAGTATCTCATGATAAGCTGTAGACCACACTATCTACCAAGATAGTTTTCATCAATATTTTTCATAGCTGTCTATTTACTACTACAAACCGATGCTTCCACTAAGACCGCACACAACTAGCTGTATAAGGCCATAAGCAAAAAAAAAATTGTACCAGTGAATCACTCAATAAGGAAGTGGTCAGATGACACAGATGCTAAGCTACAGGACTGTTTTGCTCTCACAGACTGGAGTATGTTCCAGGATTATTCCGATGGCATTGAGGAGTACAGTCACGGTCTTCATCAATAAGTGCATCGATGAAGTCGTCCCCACAGTGACCGCACGTACATACCCCAACCAGAAGCCATGGATTAAAGGCAATTTCCACACTAAAATAAAGTGTAGAGTTTCCGCTTTCAAGGAGCAGGACTCTAACCCGGATGCTTATAAGAAATCCCGCTTTGCCTTCCGACAAACCATCAAACAGGCAAAGCGTCAATACAGGACTAAGATGGAATCCTACTATACCGATTCCAATGCTCGTCGGATATGGCAGGGCTTGCAAACTATTATGGACTACAAAGGGAAGCACAGCTGTGAGCTGCCCGGTGACACGAGCCTACCAAACAAACTAAATTACTTCTCTGCGCGCTTCGAGGCAAGCAACACTGAAGCATGCATGAGAGCAGCAGCTGTTCCGGACAACTGGTCAACATTCAGGTTACCAGGAAGTGTACTCCAAGCATGCGCTGACCAACTGGCAAGTGTCTTCACTGACATTTTCAACCTGTCCCTGACCGAGTCTGTAATACCAACATGTTCCAAGCAGACCCAAGAACACCAAGGTAACCTGCCTAAATGACTTCCGACCCATAGCACTAACGTCTGTAGTCATGAAGTGCTTTGAAAGGCTGGTCATGGCATACATCAACACCATTATCCTGGAAACCCTAGACCCACTCCAATTTGCATTCCGCCCCAACAGATCCACAGATGATGTCATTTCTATTGCACTCCACACTGCCTTTTCCCACCTGGACAAAATGAACACCTACTGTACGTGAGAATGCTATTCATTGATTACAGGTCAGCGTTCAACACCATAGTGCCCTCCAAGCTCATCACTAAGCTCAGGACCCTGGGACTGAACACCTCTCTCTGCAGCTGAATCCTGGACTTCCTGATGGGCCGCCCTCAGGTGGTATGGGTAGGTAACAACACATCTGTCACGTTGATCCTCAACACAGAGGCCCCTCAGGGGTGCATGCTCAGTCCCCTCCTGTACATCCTGTTCACTCATGACTGCATGGCCAAGCACAAATCCAACATCATCATTAAGTTTACCGATGACAAGATAGTGGTAGGCCTGATCCCCGACTACGACGAGACAGCCTATAGGGAGGAGGTCAGAGACCTGGCCGTGTGGTGCCAGGATAACAACCTCTCCCTCAACGTGATCAAGACAGGAGATGATCGTGGACTACAGGAAAAGGAGGGTCGAGCACGCCCCCATTCTTATCGACGGAGCTGTAGTGGAGCAGGTTGAGAGCTTCAAGTTCCTTGGTGTCCACATCAACAACAAACTGTCATGGTCCAAACACACCAAGACAGTCGTAAAGAGGGCACAACAAAACCTATTCCCCTTCTGGAGACTGAAAAGATTTGGCATGGGTCCTCAGATCCTCAAAAAGGTCTACAGCTGCACCAGAGAGCATCCTGACTGGTTGCATCACTGCTTGGTATGGCAACTGCTCAGCCTCCAACTGCAAGGCACTACAGAGGGTAGTGCGTACGGCCCAGTACATCACAGGGGCCAAGCTTCCTGCCATCCAAGACCTCTATAACAGGCGGTGTCAGAGGAAAGCCCTAAAAATTGCCAAAGACTCCAGCCACCCTAGTCATAGACTGTTCTCTCTGCTACTGTACGGCAAGCGGTACCGGACCACCAAGTCTAGGTCCAAAAGGCTTCTTAACAGCTTCAACCTCCAAGCCATAAGACTCCGGAACAGCTAACCAAATGGCTACCCGGACTATTTGCATTGACCCCTCAATGCTGCTACTGTCTGGTTATTGTCTATGCACAGTCACTTTCCCTCTACCTACATCTACATATTACTTCAATTACCTCTACTAACCTGTGCACCCACACACTGACACTGTACTGATACCCCCTGTATATAGCCTCGTTACTGTTATTGTATGGTTGCTCTTTAATTATTAGTTATTTTTATATTTTCTTCTCTTTTCATTTTTATTTATTTATTGTTTACTTCATTTTATTTTGTAAATACTTTCTTAAAATGCATTGTTGGTTAAGGGCTTGTAAGTAAGCATTTCGCTGTAATCTGTGCATGTGACAAATAACATCTTATTTTATGTTATTCAAAATTAGGAAGTAGTTTACTGACTTTAGGTATCAGAGACCAGAAAAATATATCAGTTTACTCATCCAGAGCTAAGCTTTGTTGCTTGTTCTCAGGGGATCAGGGGTGAAAGCAAGCCGGTACTTTCTCGTATGGAATACATGTCACATGGAATGACGCTGGAGAGACGAAGCAGGAACGGGGAGTCAAACATTTAAAGAACGTACATGGAACGAGACAGGAACAGCATCAGCATAGAAGAAAAGAAAGCCAAAAAACAATGCATCAGCAGGGAACAGAGCAGGGAAACTGACATAGGGGAGGTAATAAACAGATGATAAGTGAGTCCAGGTCCAATATCGCTGAAGTGCGTGACGAGGGAAGGCAGGTGTGCTAATTGATGGCAGGAGTGCGTGATGCAGGGCAACCTGGCGCCCTCAAGTGCCAGGGGAGGGAGGAGAGGGAGCAGATGTGACAGTACAAGCAAAATAAATAGTGCTGGTACAGCGTACCGGTAAAACATGAGCTTATCACAATAATTAAAACAAAGATGAATAGAAAACTGTAGGCTATTACACCATCATTTATCATTTACGCCTGCCAGAGCATGCAAAAGTAGCAAAGCACTTGAAAACAGGTGGTATAAGTGGTGTGGTTCTACATTAACACAACATTCTTGCCAATGCAAAGATGACTGGCTGGGGTTGAGATGCTTGCGGACAGCAGTGGACATGCATCAAACATTTCAGGCTAAAAGTGTGCCTAATGCCAGTCAACAAATGTCATTATATTATTTGGTGTTTTAATTGATGTCTCTTTCCATTCATCAAATGGCAGGTGCCATGATTTGAATTATTTTGGATTGTACAAATGTGCACAGGTAGCCTACCTTTTGAAGGGATTTGTTTAACCATCATATGAAAACATCAATTCCTGGTTACAGTTTAATTACATGTCTTTACTATTCAGCTCATTAAAAAAAATCCACATAGGAGGACCAATACAGGGAAGAAAAGGATATAGTGTACTTGTCATTTTAGTGAACTATTGCTTTAAAAATGTGTGATGAACATGAATGAATATATTTGATGATATGATTAGAAAGAATGAAGGATATTTTATTTTAATAGTCATTAAATGTCTACTTTTCTGTTTTAAATAATTTTAACATTCTGTACCAGACAGAACCTTTTTACTAAACCCAGATTGACATTACAGAACTACAAGGTTCAATTTGCAATTGCAATCCCCTAAAAAATTGGTTTAAAAAATGTCTCAGGATTTGCGCTTTAATAACTGGCTCACCAAGAAACAAATATAAAAATGGTATATATTTTTTATAACTATTTGTTTTTATACTGAAATGCCTACTTAAAATGTGATATATAAAGTATTGCAAACATCTCAACCAGACGGTTGAGTTGCCCAATTAGGAATTAGTATTAGGATTTGCATAGACTTTTAAAATCATAAAAAAATGACTTAACATTATATCTGCTTCAGTTACTTATAATGGAAGATACATTTGTGTGCCATAACATGAAAATGTAAATATACAGTACCAGTCAAAAGTTTGGACACACCTATTCATTCAAGGGTTTTTCTTTATTTGGACTATTTTCTACATTGTAGAATAATAGTGAATACATCAAAACTATGACATAACACATATGGTATCATGTAGCAAGCAAATAAGTGTTAAAGAAATCAAAATATATTTCAGATTTTAGATTCTTCAAAGTAGCCAGCCGTTGCCTTGATGACAGCTTTGCACACTCTTGGCATTCTCTCAACCAGCATCATGAGGTAGTCATATATATATATATATATATATATATATATATATATATATATATATATATATAGTCACCTGGAATGCATTTCAATTAACAGGTGTGCCTTGGTAAAAGTTAAGTGTGGAATTTCTTTCCTAATACATTTGAGCCAATCATTTGTGTTGTGACAAGTTAGGGGTGGAATACAGAGATAGCTCTATTTGGTGAAAGACCAAGTCCATGATATGGCAAGAATAAGCTTAGAGAAATGACAGTCCATCATTACTTTAAGACATGAAGGTCAGTCAAGAACTTTGAAAGTTTCTTCAAATGCAGTCGCAAAAACTTCCAAGCGCTATGATGAAACTGGCTCTCATGAGGACCACCACAGGAAAGGAAGACCCAGAGTTACCTCTGCTGCAGAGGATAAGTTCATTAGAGTTACCAGCCTCAGAAATCTGCAATTAACTGCACGTCTGATTGCAGTCCCAGTAACATACACATCTCAACATTAACTGTTCAGAGGAGACTTGGTGAATCAGGCCAAACCTTTGTCCAAACTTTTGACTGGTATGTATGTAAATGAATGCATTAACTGTTAATAATGGTGCCCATAATACCTGTAAAATGAAATGTACTGAAACATATTGAAGATAACAGGCAAACAGTAAATACTGAAATGAATATGAAAATATTATTCTATTTACACAGACCAAAAACAATATTTCTCCATTGTCCAAATAACATTCATTTAACAGGTAACTCAACCAACTGGTAGACAACATTTTTCTAGAGTTGTTAAAATGACAAAACAACAGTTGAATAATTTCATCATTCCAAAACTGTTTTAGAGGTCAACAACATTTTACAGTCTTGTAATTTCCAATTTTATATACAGTGCCTTCAGAAAGTATTCAGATCCTTCGACTTTTTCCACATTTTGTTAAGTTACAACCTTATTCTAAAATTGATTAAATTGTTTTTTTCCCCTCATCAATATAAACACAATACCGCATAATGACAAAGCAAAAACTGCTTTTTTAATAAGGTTTACTAATTTATAAAAAATAAAAAAAACTGAAATATCACATTTACATAAGTATTCAGACCCTTTACCTTAAGTCTTCTTGGGTATGACGCTACAAGCTTGGCACACCTGTATTGGGGGAGTTTCTCCCATTCTTCTCTGCAGATCCTCTCAAGCTCTGTCAGGTTGGATGGGGAGAATTGCTGCACAGTTATTTTCAGGTCTTTCCAGAGATGTTCGATCGAGTTCAAGTCCAGGCTCTGGCTGGGCCACTCAATGACATTCAGAGACTTGTTCTGAAGCCACTCCTGCATTGTCTTGGCTGTCTGCTCAGTGTCGTTCTCCTGTTGGAAGGTTAACCTTCACCCCAGTCTGAGATCCTAAGCACTCTGGAGCAGGTGTTCATCAAGGATCTCTCTGTACTTTGCTCTGTTCATCTTTGCCTCGATCCTGACTAGTCTCCCAGTCCGTGCCGCTGGCAAAACATCATCACAGCTTGAGGCTGCCACCACCATGCTTCACCGTAGGGATGGTGCCATGTTTCCTCCAGAACTGAAACTTGGCATTCAGGCCAAAGAGTTCAATCTTGGTTTTATCTGACCAAAGAATCTTGTTTCTCATGTTCTGAGAGTCCTTTAGGTGACTTTTGGCAAACTCCAAGCGGGCTGTCATGTGCCTTTTACTGAGGAGTGGCTTCCGTCTGGCCACTCTACCATAAAGGTCTAATTGGTGTAGTGCTGCAAAGAGGTTGTCCTTCTGGAAGGTTCTCCCATCTCCACAGAGGAAGTCTGGAGCTCTGTCAGGGCCCTTCTCCCCTGATTGCTCAGTTTGGCTGGACGGCCAGCTCTAGGAAGTGCTTCCAAACTTCATACATCTAAGAATGATGGAGGCCACTGTGTTCTTGGGGACCTTCAATGCTGCAGAACATTTTTGGTACCCTTCCACAGATCTGTCCCTCGAACACAATCCTGTCACTGAGCTCTACGTACAATTTCTTCGACCTCATGGCTTGGCTTTTGCTCTGTCAACTGTGGGACTTTATATAGACAGGTGTGTGCCTTTCCAAATCATGTCCAATCAATTGAGTTTACCACAGGTGGACTCCAATCAATGATGATCAATGGAAACAGGACTTGAGCTCAATTTCTAGTCATTGCAAAGGTTCTGAATACCTATGTAAATAAGATATTCCTGTTTTCTGTTTTTAATACATTTGCAAAAAAATCAGAAAACCTGTTTTCGCTTTGTCATTATGGGGTATTGTGTGTAGATTGATGAGGAAAATGTTTTATTTGGTCATTAACATAACAACATGTGGAAAAGTCAAGGGGTCTGAATGCTTTCTGAAGGCACCATATAATTAATACTCAAAATGTGTGATTAATGAGGTTTGGTTTGCTACAGGTTCACTGCCTGCCAGCTGGCTCAGCACAACAACAGTTCATGACTGAGGGCTGTCCTCCCCGACCAACATCCATGCCAAAACCCTCATACAAATTCTAACTACTACCACCCCTGCCAACATGTTTGTAAAGTGGTGGAAAGCTGAACCTCGTGAATTTAGTAATAGTACAAACTTTGGAGAGGTGTGTGACCACTTGGAGATGCCAGTTAGACCTTTTACACAAACCCTTGTAATTATTTTGTATTATGTTACCTCACATTTTCCATAAATATTGTTATTATGTTACTGAATGTACAGTGTCCAAACTATTTTCAGTAAAGGATTAAGGAAAAGGTTTTCACGAAAATGTGTTTGTTCACGGAAAATAATTGAAAAGTATGCATTAATTAGGAGTCTGT
This sequence comes from Oncorhynchus keta, assembly GCF_023373465.1. Classification (NCBI taxonomy): domain Eukaryota; kingdom Metazoa; phylum Chordata; class Actinopteri; order Salmoniformes; family Salmonidae; genus Oncorhynchus; species Oncorhynchus keta. The sequence goes on along the minus strand of NC_068431.1, from coordinate 36,055,024 downwards.
AATATAAAAGTTGGCAAAAATGAATGTAGACATTAATAAATGCATTTCTATATCTTCCAAAACCTTTCAAACTATAGTGGAGAATAACAAACATTGTGGTGCAGTGGCTTCAAAACAGTGCACCCTGTCAGTCATAATTTATATACATAACTGTCAAAAAGAAACATGAAGTGACAGAGGTTGGTTGAGTGGTAAAACCGTCAACTCTAGAGAACACATATCCCTTACTGGAGACTGGGGTTCAATTCCTGTTTCTGTTTTGTCCAACTATGCCAATCACCCACTATTCTTCCTAAAAAAGGGCAATGGAATTCCATTTTGCTTTTAAAAACTAACATGAAAAATTGACTGCACACACAATGCCAAAATGGACTAGCCTACATCACTCAAGTTACAATCTGAAGCTGTTGTGATAGAGGAATTAAATTCCTATATGTTTAATACCCAATTAAATTAATACACTCAGCCCATTTCTAAAGATTTGTAAGAAACGTATTTGCATAAAATGGGCGGAGACCAGTCTCAAAATCAAGCACTAGCGTTTATTCTCGAGAGTACTGAACATGATACAATTTACAACAGGTTATAAACTGAACATGACATCATTAGGTTTCAAACTGTCCCGTCTCTCCACCACTCCGGTACAATGGCAGTATAGTTCTCAAGCCTTCGTATATCCTACAGATAATTTATGACCAAGCCAAGGTATTCCTGTGTAGATAAGCATTCTAGCCAGTCTGACAAGGAACAGACAGTCATTGTTCTAATTCTTGATTATAATTACACACATTATATTTAGTACTAGGATTAAAAGAAAATTCATACATCTATACAGTAAAATAATAGTATTCTGATTAGTCAGTCCTGATTGAAATGTATACATAATTAGTCAGAATCCCTTAACAAGTTGCCAATTATTTTTCCTGGAGTTTGATTTCACCAGAGGCCTCCAACCTTGTAACCATGGTTGGGAGTGTTACCATGTTCAGGGTTTTGGATAAAAGGCTGTGATGCTGTTTCAGTCTTGAGGGGTGGAAGAGAACTCAGAAACCAAAGAGAGGACCCTGTGGAAGATCATCTCACCCTTTTTGTTAGTGTTATACTTCAACAATTAATGTCAGGGACAATCCTTCTTATGTTATCTAATGTGCTTGTTGTGATGCTGATGTTTTATGTTAGAGTTGAAAGTGTTATTGTGTCCATTGTATCTACATCTATTGAATTATACAACATTGAATTATAGTCAGTTGTTGTTCTCTTCATTCTCTTTTTTCTTGTTCTATTTTTCTCTCTCTATTATGTTGTTTTTTTTTTTTGTTTGTTTTTTTTACTTTTTCATTAAATAATTTTGTTAAATATATTGACAGTATTTGTTCCAACAGTAAGTATTTAATGAGAGGCAGGGTAATGAACAATGATTATCAAATTGTATTTGTTGCTTGGTAGACCATTTCTTAAAGTCATAATACCACTGGTATTTATTTGGTATTTATTATTAAATAACTTTATTGCATTCTCCTGCAGGTTGACATTCACTCTGGGTGGCAAATGGAGAACCACACCTACCCTAAGAACATGTTCCTCCTGGAGGGGTTAAAGGTCACTCAACAGTCCTCCTACCCTGCCTTCATCCTTCTCCTCATCATCTACATCTTCACGATGGTATCCAACATCGGCCTCATACTACTGATCTCCATGGAGAGGAGCCTGCACCAGCCCATGTACATCCTCTTCTGCAACCTACCTCTCAATGACGCTCTTGGAGCCACGGTTATCATCCCTCGTTTGCTGAGTGACATATTTGTGGCAAGCGCAGAACGCTACATTAACAACGTTGCGTGTGCCATCCAAGCATTTTGCGCCCACATGTTTGGCACAACATCACATACAATACTGATTATCATGGCCTTTGATAGATATGTGGCCATCTGCTACCCCCTGCGATATGCCACCATCATGACCAACAGGATGATTGCAAAACTGACTTTTTTTGCCTGGGGGTCTGCCTTTCTGCTTGTGGGGGTCCTCCTGGGCCTCACACTCAGCCTGTCACGATGCAGATCTGAAATCTTCAACCCCTTCTGTGACAATGCCTCGTTATTCAAGCTCTCCTGTGAAAGCGTTATTATTAACAATATCTATGGACTCACTTTTACCATCCTACTCCTGGGGTCCTCCATAGGGAGTGTGACACTAACATACCTTAAGATAGCTATAGTGTGTGTGAGAAACAAAAACAGGGTTCTGAATAGCAGGGCCTTGCAGACCTGCTCCACACACCTGTCTGTGTACATCATCATGCTGGTGTCCGGTTTCATCATCATCTTTCTCCATCGCTTCCCTCAGTGGGCCGACCACAGGAAACTGTCAGCCATTTTGTTTAATGTGGTTCCTCCTTGGCTCAATCCTATTATATACGGTCTGCAGACCAAAGAAATCAGACAGAAAATCTTCAACAAGTTTCAAAATAATAAAGTGACTGTATGATGAATGGTTGTAAGAAAAAATATGTATTAATTCTTATTCTGATTTGTCTCGCTCTCGTTATGAAAAGCCAACTGACATTGGTGTTGAATTGCTGCACCCTCTAGGCCATGGGTTCACATTTTCACTCGGAGGCCCCTTTCCAGCATTGGGGAACATCACCCCCCCAGCACACGTGCACATGTGCGACATTTATTTCTATGGGCAGAGGCACTGTTCATGACACAAACTGTTCCCACCCCTCTTATTGGTGGAGAGAATTTAGCACGTCAAGCTAATTTACAGAGTAGTCATGGATTGTGCAACTTCAATTGTTTAGTTGAAGTGGAACTGGCAGCATTTTATCAACATGATTTTTTAAAATTTTATCACTGACAAGCGAGCGCGCTTAGATATGGTCATTTTCATGTTTTCATAAATTTCGAGAATTTTGGGGAATTACGTATACTAAAGCATTTGTAAAAATTATATTTGACTAATTTTCAATGGAAATATGGGCAGGGTCTCTAGTTTTTTTTTTTGTGGGGGCCTTACCGTTAAACACTTCCGGAGAATATTTTGTATTTAGCTAACTAATTCACTATCGCTATCACAACTTCCAAAACATGGATTCACGCAAAATGTGCCTTTTATGTTCAGTAAGGGATGCCACAATAACTGACAGAAAAGAAAGCTGTTCATGGAGCAGGAGTGTTTGAACCACCAAACATTTTAGAGGAGGGAGTGCTGTTGCGGTAAAGCAAGCAGTACCGGAGCGCCAAATCTAGGTCCAAAAGGCTTCTTAACAGCTTCTAGCCCCAAGCCATAAGACTCCTGAACAGCTAATCAAAGGGCTACCCAGACCCCTCTTTTACGCTGCTGCTACTCTCTGTTTATTATCTATGCATGGTCACTTCTACTCTACCTACACGCACATATTACCTCAATTACCTCGACTAACCGGTACCCCCGCACATTGAATCTATACTGGTACAGTGCCCCCTGTATATAGCCTCGCTTTTGTTATTTTAGTGCTGCTGTTTAATTATTTGTTACTTCTATTTTTTACTGAACACATTTTTCTTCACTTCTTAAAGCATTGTGGTGAAGTGCTTGAAAGTAAGCATTTCACTGTAAGGTTTACACCTATTGTATTCGGGGCATGTGACAAATAAAATGTGATTTGATTTATGTTGGCCACATACCACACCCCCACAGGCCTTATTGCTTAAATATATACTGTATATAGTTTCCTGTTCAATCTGATTCAGTTTAATGCTCCTACTTGTATTGTACCTGTTCCTGATAATTACAGAGATCCACTAGGATCAGGGGTGGGCAAATTCCAGTCCTCGAGGGCCTGATTGGTGTCACAATTTTGCCCCAGCTAAAACACCTGACTCCAATAATCACCTAATCATGATCTTCAGTTTAGAATGCAATTTGATTAATCAGCTGTGTTTGCTAGGGATGGAGAAAAAGTGTGACACCAATCAGGCCCTCGAAGACTGGAGTTGCCCACCCCTGCATGGTGCTGCAATCATTCCAAAATGTCTCTAACAGACCAAGAGGGAAGATAACTGTTTATCAAGTGCCACATTGTTTTTCATAATTTGTGCCACTTGAAAACCAAACCCAGAATCAAACTGAAAACACATTTGAAACCCTCCTATTCCTTAACTTCAAAATGTTAAGTATTAAAGAAAATGTCAACAAAGTGGAATTTCATAGTGTTTTTATGAACACCATAATTTGCCAAGTGCAAGATGAGTTACGGTATGCTCAGTTCATGAAGTGCTATATGAAAAGAGCTAAACAATTAAAATATTCATAAATCATAAGGACTTATCCTTAGGCATTAGATAAACATGTATGAAGAGAGCTGTACAAGGCAAGCCATAAAACAATTATGCAAATATAATCATGTAAATATGCATATGAAGGGAACTGTGCAAGACAAAAAAATTAAGTGTTATGCTTAGATAATAAGGTAGAGCTGACAGAGAGACCTTAAGAAGGCATAAAATATGAGAACTATTTAAAAACACAAAGTATTAGGCCCTGAGCCTAAATACCACATAGTTTAACATATTTGGAGCACAGAGTTAGTCTGCCTGACTGGAACTCATATACTGTCCTTGTCAGCATATGTACGAAATACAATGTCTTCAGTTCAGGGATAACATCAGCACTGAAATTCACATCAACAATAACAACCTGCCCAGATGGAGCCCAGACAGTAGTTTGCATCTCTCCAGTCCTGTGCAGAACATGCCCATTTCCCCTGCATGTAGTACCCCCAAAAATCTAATCAAATGTATTTGTCACATACACACGGTTAGCAGATGTTAATGCGAGTGTAGCGAAATGCTTGTGTTTCTAGTTCCGAAAATGCAGTAATCTAACCTAACAATTCCAAAACTAATACCTTATACACACAAGTGTGAAGGGATAAAGAATATGTACATAAAGATATATGAATGAGTGATGGTACAGAACGGCATAGGCAAGATGGAGTAGATGGTATAGAGTACAGTATATACATATGAGATGAGTAATGTAGGGTATGTAAACATAATATTAAGCAGCATTGTTTAAAGTGGCTAGTGATATATTTTTTACACCAATTTCCATCAATTTTCATTATTAAAGTGGCTGGAGTTGAATCAGTGTGTTGGCAGCAGCCACTCAATGTTAGTGGTGGCTGTTTAACGGTCTGATGGCCTGGAGATAGAAGCTGTTTTTCAGTCTCTCGGTCCCTGCTTTGATGCACCTGTACTGACCTCGCCTTCTGGATGATAGCAGGGTGAACAGGCAGTGGCTCGGGTGGTTGTTGTCCTTGATGATCTTTATGGCCTTCCTGTGACATCGGGTGGTGTAGGTGTCCTGGAGGGCAGGTAGTTTGCCCCCGGTTATGGGTTGTGCAGACCTCACTACCCTCTGGAGAGCCTTACGGTTATGGGCAGAGCAGTTGCCGTACCAGGCGGTGATACAGCCCGACAGGATGTTCTCGATTGTGCATCTGTAAAAGTTTGTGAGTGCTTTTGGTGAGAAGCCGAAATTCTTCAGCCTCCTTTTAATAAAGATTAAAATCCCCAGCCACAATGAATGCAGCCTCAGGATATGTGGTTTCCAGTTTGCATAGAGTCAAATAACGTTTTTTCAGGGCCATCGATTTGTCTGCTTGGGGGGGAATATATACAGCTGTTATTATAATCGAAGACAATTCCCTTGGTAGATAATGCTGTCGACATTTGATTGTGAGAAATTCTAAGTCAGGTGAACAGAAGGACTTGAGTTCCTGTATGTTGTTTTGATCACACCACGTCTCGTTAATCATAAAGCATACCCCCCCGCCCCTCTTCTTACCAGAAAGATGGTTGTTTCTCTCGGTGCAATGCGTGAAGAAACCAGCTGGCTGCACGGACTCCGTTAGCGTCTCTCAAGTGAGCCATGTTTCCGTGAAGCAAAGAACGTTACAGTCACTGATGTCTCTCTGGAATGCTACCCTTGCTCGGATTTCATCAACCTTGTTGTCAAGAGACTGGACATTGGCGAGTAGTATGCTAGGGAGTGGTGCGCGATGTGCCCGTCTCCGGAGCCTGACCAGAAGACCGCTTTGTTTGCCTCTTTTACGACGTCGTTGTTTTGGGTCACCAGCTGGGATCCGATCCATTGTCCTGGGTGGAAGGCAAAACACAGGATCCGCTTCGGGAAAGTCATATTCCTGGTCATAATGATGGTGAGTTGACGTTGCTCTTATATTCAGTAGTTCCTCCCGACTGTATGTAATGAAACCTAAGATGACATGGGGTACCAATGTAAGAAATAACACATAAAAAAAAAAAAAATACTGCATAGTTTCCTAGGAACTCGAAGCGAGGAGGCCATCTCTGTCGGCGCCGGAAGGCTCCATTAGGCTCCATTAGGTTGCAGCTGAGGAACCCCATCCACCAGCTTCACATCGGTGAGTTTGCCAGAAAACAGTTCCGTCAGAGACTTACTCAGAACAGGACATTTGATTTCTAGAAGTTCTTTAACTAGAAGTTTAACACTACATCTGGGTTTGCAGAAAGCCATGGCTCCTTGACACACTACTCTGCCTCTACTCTCCAGACTAAACCCACAGCTCTCCCATCCATGTGTTGGCAACCTGCTCGTTCTCCTTGCCATATGTGGTTGCTGAGTTTCCATAGAACCTGGGGAAGAGATGCTCCTGTACAAAGTTGTAGGGATTTGTTGAGGTGTGCACAGGAACCTTTGCTGAGCTAGCAGTGATTCAAAGTTTACGTGCATCATACTACGCATGGAAGGAACTCTGTCCTTTAGTGACCTCCTCCAAGCTGGCACGTTTACACTCCTTCAGCTTAGCAAAAACATAATAAAATGATAAGCTTTTCTGACACTGCATGTTGATTCCATGTACACTATTAGGCTGCTGTAGCTGTGTGGCTGCTGCTGGAACTTGATGATTGGTTTAGCTTTGATGCACTTGTGCAGAAGGCTCCCCATTGGAACATTGACCCCTTCCAAACTCTTCTTAAGTGCGTTGTGGGAGTGGTACACAGGAGTTGGTGGTAGAGATGGAGAAGCGGCTGGTGTGCTGTCGGAGAACTCATCATTTGGTTTGCGAACTTTAAAACAGATCCCGCTCAACCTTTTTGGAGTGAAATTCTGCTGCGTCCCCAAGTTCCACTGGCATTGCTGTACAGGACACCCCTGTCAATCATCCATACCCAGCATTCTGCACCTATTGTTATAATAGTCAATTACAGTATGTAACACTCGTTTACATGGTGTTCACAGTTGACAAGTTTGCACAGTTCTCTTTTAACTAGTAAGTTTAGGTTATGTTGGCCACCTGGGTGGTGCAGTGGTCTAAGGTACTGAATCTCAGTGCTACATTTACATTTACATTTAAGTAATTTAGCAGACGCTCTTATCCAGAGCGACTTACAAATTGGTGCATACACCTTATGACAACCAGTGGAACAGCCACTTGCATCTAAATCTTGTTGGGGGGAGAGGGGGGTGAGAAGGATTACTTACCCTTACTTACCCTATCCTAGGTATTCCTTGAAGAGGTGGGGTTTCAGGTGTCTCCGGAAGGTGGTGATTGACTCCGCTGTCCTGGCGTCGTGAGGGAGTTTGTTCCACCATTGGGGGGCCAGAGCAGCGAACAGTTTTGACTGGGCTGAGCGGGAACTGTACTTCCTCAGTGGTAGGGAGGCGAGCAGGCCAGAGGTGGATGAACGCAGTGCCCTTGTTTGGGTGTAGGGCCTGATCAGAGCCTGGAGGTACTGGGGTGCCGTTCCCCTCACAGCTCCGTAGGCGAGCACCATGGTCTTGTAGCGGATGCGAGCTTCAACTGGAAGCCAGTGGAGAGAGCGGAGGAGCGGGGTGACGTGAGAGAACTTGGGAAGGTTGAACACCAGACGGGCTGCGGCGTTCTGGATGAGTTGTAGGGGTTTAATGGCACAGGCAGGGAGCCCAGCCAACAGCGAGTTGCAGTAATCAAGACGGGAGATGACAAGTGCCTGGATTAGGACCTGCGCCGCTTCCTGTGTGAGGCATGATGTGACCGTGATGGCGAGATCATGGAACGGGCAGTCCTTCCCCGGGAGGAAGAGGAGCTCCGTCTTGCTGAGGTTCAGCTTGAGGTGGTGATCCGTCATCCACACTGATATGTCTGCCAGACATGCAGAGATGCGATTCGCCACCTGGTCATCAGAAGGGGGAAAGGAGAAGATTAATTGTGTGTCGTCTGCATAGCAATGATAGGAGAGACCATGTGAGGTTATGACAGAGCCAAGTGACTTGGTGTATAGCGAGAATAAGAGAGGGCCTAGAACAGAGCCCTGGGGGACACCAGTGGTGAGAGCGCGTGGTGAGGAGACAGATTCTCGCCACGCCACCTGGTAGGAGCGACCTGTCAGGTAGGACGCAATCCAAGCGTGGGCCGCGCCGGAGATGCCCAACTCGGAGAGGGTGGAGAGGAGGATCTGATGGTTCACAGTATCGAAGGCAGCCGATAGGTCTAGAAGGATGAGAGCAGAGGAGAGAGAGTTAGCTTTAGCAGTGCGGAGCGCCTCCGTGATACAGAGAAGAGCAGTCTCAGTTGAATGACTAGTCTTGAAACCTGACTGATTTGGATCAAGAAGGTCATTCTGAGAGAGATAGCGGTAGAGCTGGCCAAGGACGGCACGCTCAAGAGTTTTGGAGAGAAAAGAGAGAAGGGATACTGGTCTGTAGTTGTTGACATCGGAGGGATCGAGTGTAGGTTTTTTCAGAAGGGGTGCAACTCTCGCTCTCTTGAAGACGGGAGGGACGTAGCCAGTGGTCAGGGATGAGTTGATGAGCGAGGTGAGGTAAGGGAGAAGGTCTCCGGAAATGGTCTGGAGAAGAGAGGAGGGGATAGGGTCAAGCGGGCAGGTTGTTGGGCGGCCGGCCGTCACAAGACGCGAGATTTCATCTGAGAGAGAGGGGAGAAAGAGGTCAGAGCATAGGGTAGGGCAGTGTGAGCAGAACCAGCGGTGTCGTTTGACTTAGCAAACGAGGATCGGATGTCATCGACCTTCTTTTCAAAATGGTTGACGAAGTCATCTGCAGAGAGGGAGGAGGGAGGGGGGATTCAGGAGGGAGGAGAAGGTGGCAAAGAGCTTCCTAGGGTTAGAGGCAGATGCTTGGAATTTAGAATGGTAGAAAGTGGCTTTAGCAGCAGAGACAGAGGAGGAAAATGTAGAGAGGAGGGAGTGAAAGGATGCCAGGTCCGCAGGGAGGCGAGTTTTCCTCCATTTCCGCTCGGCTGCCCGGAGCCCTGTTCTGTGAGCTCGCAATGAATCGTCGAGCCACGGAGCGGGAGGGGAGGACCGAGCCGGCCTGGAGGATAGGGGACATAGGGAGTCAAAGGATGCAGTAAGGGAGGAGAGGAGGGTTGAGGAGGCAGAATCAGGAGATAGGTTGGAGAAAGTTTGAGCAGAGGGAAGAGAAGATAGGATGGAAGAGGAGAGAGTAGCGGGGGAGAGAGAGCGAAGGTTGGGACGGCGCGATACCATCCGAGTAGGGGCAGTGTGGGAAGTGTTGGATGAGAGCGAGAGGGAAAAGGATACAAGGTAGTGGTCGGAGACTTGGAGGGGAGTTGCAATGAGGTTAGTGGAAGAACAGCATCTAGTAAAGATGAGGTCAAGCGTATTGCCTGCCTTGTGAGTAGGGGGAAGGTGAGAGGGTGAGGTCAAAAGAGGAGAGGAGTGGAAAGAAGGAGGCAGAGAGGAATGAGTCAAAGGTAGACGTGGGGAGGTTAAAGTCGCCCAGAACTGTGAGAGGTGAGCCGTCCTCAGGAAAGGAGCTTATCAAGGCATCAAGCTCATTGATGAACTCTCCGAGGGAACCTGGAGGGCGATAAATGATAAGGATGTTAAGCTTGAAAGGGCTGGTAACTGTGACAGCATGGAATTCAAAGGAGGCGATAGACAGATGGGTAAGGGGAGAAAGAGAGAAAGACCACTTGGGAGAGATGAGGATCCCGGTGCCACCACCCCGCTGACCAGAAGCTCTCGGGGTGTGCGAGAACACGTGGGCGGACGAGGAGAGAGCAGTAGGAGTAGCAGTGTTATCTGTGGTGATCCATGTTTCCGTCAGTGCCAAGAAGTCAAGGGACTGGAGGGAGGCATAGGCTGAGATGAACTCTGCCTTGTTGGCCGCAGATTGGCAGTTCCAGAGGCTACCAGAGACCTGGAACTCCACGTGGGTCGTACGCGCTGGGACCACCAGGTTAGGGTGGTCGCGGCCACGCGGTGTGGAGCGTTTGTATGGTCTGTGCAGAGAGGAGAGAACAGGGATAGACAGACACATAGTTGACAGGCTACAGAAAAGGCTACGCTAATGCAAGGAAATTGGAATGACAAGCGGACTACACGTCTCGAATGTTCAGAAAGTTAAGCTTACGTAGCAAGAATCTTATTGACTAAAATGATTAAAATGATACAGTAATGCTAAAGCAGGCTAGCTGGCAGTAGCTGCGTTGTTGACACTACACTAATCAAGTCGTTCCGTTGAGTGTAATAATTTCTACAGTGCTGCTATTCGGGGGCTAGCTGGCTGAGTTTTACAATTAAATAGGAATGCTAGCTGTGCCACCAGAGATTCTGGGTTCGAGTCCAGGCTCTGTTGCAGCCGGCCATGACCGGGAGGCCCATGTGGTGGTGGAGGGTTTGTCTTGCAGGGATATCCTTGTCTCATCGTGCACTAGCGACTCCTGTGGTGGGCAGTGTGCAGTGCATGGTTGCCAGGTTTACGGTGTTTCCTCTGACACATTGGTGCGGCTGGTTTCCAGGTTGGATGGGCATTGTGTCAAGAAGTAGTGTGGCTTTGTTGGGTTGTGTTATGGAGGACACATGGCTCTTGACCTTTGTCTCTCCTGAGTCCGTATTGGAGTTGCAGCGATGAGACAAGACTGTAACTAGTACCAATTGGATACCATGAAATAGGGGGTAAAAAAATCATTCCTATTTAATTGTAAAACTCACCTTGATTCTGTACCTACCTCATCGACTGCAAGTCTTCGACCTGCCCTGCAACAGAAGAATCCAGGCAGAATGATGATGTGTTTTGCTCTGACTGGGCTGGACATCTGCTTTGAGGTACACCAGATTGTCATCCTCAACTTTGCCGCTGTGGGTGGGGGCTTATTTGATATTGATATTTCTCTGTGCTTTTGTAGCTCCTCATCTATTTCCCATCCACACTGATTGACAAGAATAAATCATTAAAGATGTCTTCGTTGGTGATATGTGGCCATTTTTTCATATCGTCCTACCACTTTTGAATAATCTGAGGATTTGGCATAGACTTGCCATTTGACTTTAAACGGTTTTCCTTGGTATCATCCCACGACATTTTGACCTAGCTTGCTAAAGTTCGCAAAACGGCAAGAACGCCACAAAGGAATTACCTCCACGAAACAGAACGTTCAGACATTGTTTTGGTTACGGGATCTTAAATAAGGCAAATAGCAATATAGAATGGGAAAGCAGCCGTGCATTTGGACAATTAATAGACACTTCAGTAAATAAAACCTGTCTTGTCTAGGAACGGAGTCTACGCAGACCAGTGCACCATAGCCAATCAGAGCTACAGTAGGCCTTCATGCAAACAAGAATTTGCCACACAGGCCTGTCATTCACTTTGAATTGGACTGTGTGTTTACAGGAAGTTGCAACAGCACAACTTTAGATTATTCGAACGCATTTGCAAAAAGCGAGAGGAGAGGAGTCTTTGAAAAACCTGGCGAACAAGTTGGATGTGTTCAACCATGGACCTGGATGTCATCCAGGTACACAATCACAAACTGGTAAAGGAAGTTGCGCAGCACATCATTAACCAGGGCCTGGAAAACGGCCGGAGCATTTGTAAATCCAAACGGCATGATACGGTACTCATAATGTCCATTTGGGGTGTTGACCGCTGTCTTCCACTCATCTCCCTGTTTGATGCGCACCACATTGAATGCGTTCCGTAAATCACTTTTCTTTTTAAACGTAGCTCCCTGGAGTCTCTCAAAGGCTGAGGACATAAGAGGAAGAAGGTAACGGTTCTTGATGATAATGTTATTTAAACCCCGGTAATTGATACAGGGACGGAATCCCCCATTCCTCTTGCCTACAAAGAAACCCGCTCCTGCAGGTGAAGTGGACGGCCGAATAAAACCAGCCGCCAGCACCTCCTTAACCTCTTCAACCTATGGGGGCGCTATGTCATTATTGGATAAAAAGACGTGCCCGTTTTAAGCGCAATATTTTGTCACGAAAAGATGCTCGACTATGCATGAAATTGACAGCCTTGGAAAGACAAAACTCTGACGTTTCCAAAACTGCAAAGATATTATCTGTGAGTGCCCCAGAACTAATGCTACAGGCGAAACCAAGATGAAGTTTCATACAGGAAAGGCCCCAGATTCTGAAGGCGCTGTGTTCCAATGTCTCCTTATATGGCTGTGAATGCGCCAGGAATGAGCCTGCCCTTTCTGTCGTTTCCCCAAGGTGTCTGCAGCATTGTGACGTGTTTGTAGGTATATTGGAAGATTGGAAGATTGACCATAAGAGACGACATTTACCTGGTGTCCCGCCCGGTGTCCTGTGTCGAAATTATTGAGTAATCTGTAGGTCCATGCGCGTTCCATTTCTTCAGAAGAGAAAGTCAACTGCCACGACGGATTTTATCGTCGATAGATATGTGAAAAACACCTTGAGGATTGATTCTAAACATCGGTTTGCCATGTTTCTGTCGATATTATGGAGTTAATTTGGAAAAAAGTTTGCGTTTTAATGACTTAATATTATTTATTTTCTTTCCATACCCAAACGTGATGAAAAAAACGGAGCGATTAGTCGTCACAAATAATATTTTTTTGTAAAAACGGAACATTTGCGATCTAACTGAGAGTCTCCTCCTTGAAAACATCTGAAGTTCTTCAAAGGTAAATGATTTTATTTTAATCCTTTTCTGGTTTTTGTGAAAATGTTGCATGCTGAAAGAGAGGCATAATCCTATGCTAGGCTATCAATACTGTTACACAAATGCTTGTTAAGCTATGGTTCAAAAGCATGTTTTGAAAATCTGAGATGACAGTGTTGTTAATAACAAAAGGCTAAGCTTGAGAGCAAATAGATTAATTTCATTTTATTTGCGATTTTCATGAATAGTTAACGTTGTGTTATGCTAATGAGCTTGCGGATAGATTTACACAATCCTGGATACAGGTTTTTTTTCGTAGCTAAACGTGACGCAGAAAACGGAGCGATTTGTCCTAAACAAATAATCTTTCAGGAAAAACTGAACATTTGCTATCTGAGAGTCTCCTCATTGAAAACATCCGAAGTTCTTCAAAGGTAAATGATTTTATTTGAATGCTTTTCTGTTTTTTGTGGAAAATGTTGCATGCTGAAAGAGAGGCATAATCCTATGCTAGGCTATCAATACTGTTACACAAATGCTTGTTTAGCTATGGTTCAAAAGCATATTTTGAAAATCTGAGATGACAGTGTTGTTAACAAAAGGCTAAGCTTGAGAGCAAATAGATTAATTTCATTTAATTTGCGATATTCATGAATAGTTAACGTTGTGTTATGCTAATGAGCTTGCGGATAGATTTACACAATCCTGGATACAGGTTTTTTTTCGTAGCTAAACGTGACGCAGAAAACGGAGCGATTTGTCCTAAACAAATAATCTTTCAGGAAAAACTGAACATTTGCTATCTGAGTCTCCTCATTGAAAACATCCGAAGTTCTTCAAAGGTAAATTATTTTATTTGAATGCTTTTCTGGTTTTTGTGAAAATGTTGCCTGCTGAATGCTAACGCTAAATGCTACGCTAAATGCTACGTTAGCTATCAATACTGTTACACAAATGCTTGTTTTGCAATGGTTGAGAAGCATATTTTGAAAATCTGAGATGACAGTGTTGTTAATAAAAGGCTAAGCTTGAGAGAATAGATTAATTTCATTTCTGGAGGAACAGGAGAATCAGAAGCCTCCAGACGCGCAGGGCTGGAAAGATATAGAGCAAGTTACTGGCAGGTGGACTGGCATGAAGGATTCCATCTCAGAACACTTCTCAAGGGCCAGTCAATTTGTGGATTATGGATAGAGAGCCACAGATGTCCAAGAACCAGGGGAAACTCAGGAGAGTCCAACAAATGTAACTGGATAAATTCCACATGATAATCCAGAACTCGTATCTGAATAGGCATGGTGAGTTGCTTCACCTTCCCAGACCCTAGGGGTTGACCTTCCAGCTTAGTGAGAGGCAGCCCCTGTTGACGAGCTAATGTGTGATCCAGAAACAGGTGGCCCCAAAGTTTATGAAAGCAGCAATGTCCAACTGCCCATTGTCTCACCGCAGGTTGGCCGGAAGCAAGGTGCGTACCGTGTCGGCAGCTGAAGATTGTATTTGACTCGCTAGTATTCTCCCGTCAAATGACGAGTCATCCCGCTTCCCGTCAGCTTGGGACAGGAGGCATGGAAATGTCCAGACTGACCACAGTAAAGACAACGTTGCTTGTTAATTCTGCACCGTCTCTCCAGAGCAGAAACCTGGTGTGTCCCAATTGCATTGGCTCTTCTGAAAGACATAAAGGAGAACCAGAGCCGAATTGACAACTCTGACGGGGTACAGGACAAGCAGATGCAGCATAAGGCAGTGGAACAAACAAAGAATCGACTCCCTCGGCGGAACCCGAAACACTGGAAACAACTCTGAACCCCTCCGTCCTCTCACGACGACGTTCCCGAAGCCGGTTGTCAATCCGGATGGCCAGAATGATAAGCTCATCCAGAGAAGTCGGTTCATCCTTGAGAACCTCGCTGAGTCTGTTTAGAAAGGCTGAGTGAAGTGCCTCTGTATCCAACCACTTTCAACGGCAAGCGTCCGAAAGTCAATGGTGTAATCTGCTACCCTCCGGCTGCCGTGTCGAAGCACAATGAGTCTTTGAGCAGCGTCCCTGCCACTGATGGGGTGATCAAAAACCCTCTTCATCTCCTGGGTGAATCTTTGACGATTAAAACAAATGTCTGATTGCTTCTCTCATATGGCCGTAGCCCAGGCCAGAGCCCGTCCTGAGAGCAAGGAGATGACGTACGCCACTCTGAAACGCTCAGTGGGAAATGTTGTTACCTGCAGCTCGAAGGCCAGTGAGCATTGGAGCAGTAACCCACGACACCTCCCAGGATGCCCCTCATAGCGCTCCTGTGCCGGGAGATGAGGCTCCCAAAGGGATGACGACGCTGAGCCGGTAGGGAGTGGAGGATTAGGAACAGCCACTGGTGCAGCAGCCGTTGCTACCGACTGTCCTGTCTGCAGAGCGGACACAAGAGTTCTTAAATCGTCCGACAATGTCTGCAGGCGCGCCTCATGGCGATCAATTAATTTTGTTTTTTTATTTCATCTTTATTTAACTAGGCATGTACATGCACATCCAATCACAGTTCCATGGTGGGTGAGAGCCGACCATAAATGATGGAATTCAGAGTGTTCCTCGGACGACTAAAAGTCCATTGTAGACTTAGGACTACTGTACCAATAATGCAAGTACGAACTCGATTCCAGGCGCATGCAAACACAGCAAGCAGGAGTAAGGATAAATCCAGAACTTTTACTTCGTCTTAACAGAAACAAGGCAACCGCACAAGAGCACACTAATTAAACATGAGACCTAAGCAAAGATACAGACCAACAGAGGAACCTAAATAACAAGGCAACCAGGTGAACAGAGAAGGTAATTAAACACAGGAGAATCCAATGAGTAATTATCAGGGTAACCTGAAATCTAGAAAACAGGGTATGGGTGCCCTCCAGCGGTAACCTAAGGAAACAACAATCAAATAACACAGAAACTGTGACACTTCTGGCTTGTACCATTAGTTTGTCTAATTCTTCTGCATCCGTTGGTACCATTAGTCTGTGTGTTTAATGGGGGCTGAGCTAGAAAGGTGTTTGTGACACAAGGGCGGATCCTGAAGGGACCCGGGGCCAAGTCTTTGTACAAAAATGTCTGTAGAGTCTGAATGGTTTGAGCTGCAAACAATTAAAAGCGATCTATGAAAAGCTGGGACTCTCATGTGACATGTTGCGCTCTATAGGACGTTCACAAGCAACACAATAGTCGTTAGAAGGTAAGGGTGGGGTTCTTCATAGAAGATCATAGGAAATCCCAGGACGTAGTGTCTATAAAACTGTAATAAGCTCACATAGTTGCTGTCACAAACTACACAGTTGTCACTGACTAGTTGGATATTTATTTCCCACTGAGCAAACCATTTCTGTACTTACAGCATTCATATGAATTCCTTTTTATCAGTTGTTTTAATAATAAAAACATATAAACATGCAGATAAATGAAAGTCAGATGGGTCTCGGGACTGATAAGGTTAAAGAAAACAAATCATGGATTACAGTTCTTCTATCAAGTTCTAAAATCCTGAACTTCCCTTTAATCTCTTAAAGGTCACTCAACATACCTCCTACCCTGACCTAATCCTCTTCCTTATCATCTACATCTTCACCTCGTGGCCAACATCGGCCTCATAGTACTGATCTCCATGGAGAGGAGCCTGCATCATCCCATGTACAGTACATCCTTTTCTGAAACTTGTCTCTTAATAACATAGTCGGGGCTACAGCGATGATACGTTGTCTGTTAGGGGACATTTTGACCGCAGAACCTGAGCGATATATCACTTACATAGAGTGTGTCATTCAGGCTTTCTGTGCTCATGTTTATGCAACGACATCACACACCGTTCTCATGATCATGGCCTTTGACAGGTATGTGGCCATTTGCAACCCCCTGCCATACATTACCATCATGAACAGCAAAATGGTATTCAGGTTGTCTGTGTCTGCCTGGGGGGTAGCCATAGTCTGAGTGGGGATTCTGCTGGGCATCACCATCCACCTATCACGCTGTAGGTCTAACATATTTAACCCGTACTGCGACAGCGCCTCCTTATTCAAGCTCTCCTGCGAGACCGTGTTTATAAATAACATATATGTTTTAACATTTACTGTTATGCTGTTTGTCTCGTCCATAGGCAGCATCAGTCTCGCCTATCTGAAGATTGCCATTGTTTGTCTGAGTAGTAGAACAGCTCTTTAAACAGCAAGGCCCTGACAACCTGTAGCACATGCTTACTGGTCTACCATATTGCGCTGGGATGTGGGTTACCATTATCATCCTCCATTGCTTCCTAGCCTATGCAGACCTGTGCAAACTGAATAGTGTGCTGGTTAGTGTGGTCCCTACCTGTGTCAACCACATAATATATTGTTTACAGACTAAAGAGATTAAACAGGATATTTAGGGTGTTCAAAGAGCCAAGGTAGACGCAGGATTCTGTGTTAAATCTGATGGGAAAATAAATCATATATAATATAATGAGAACTGTAGTGTATGTGTGTGGCGTTCATAAAACAAGGGAGTTTCTTCTCAACCACCACCTGAGGGACCTGTAAGGGTTCTGTTGAATTGGACGCTAACATAAGTGGAGCGCCATTATTTAATTGATGATATGCATATTCAAAGCATGATCTAACAATTAAAACATACAGCTGCCCCGGATTCGGTTAGTACTGATGGAAAAAAATCCTAAAGCATAATGCAAATCTACTCTAAAATACATAACTAGGAATAACACTACTACTATGTTTTCAAACTGACATTTATTTTAGGTGGTGCAAAGTTTTGGGGGGTGTTAATTGAATAATTTCTTGATTTAATTTCCAAATGCAAACCATCATATTATATTTTATTATGCAAAGTTTTATTTTAATTTGTGACGCTTACAGAGAAGGCAGAGGCACAAAACCAAAATCTGTTGGTACACTTTATTTGACAGTGTGCTATTACTCTGATATTTAGGAATAATATTGCGAGATTGTAATTACACAATAATCACCTAACAATGACTGTTGTTTCTTTGGTATTGATTAAAAACAAGTATAATCACATACCATTTAGTACTGTATCTGATAGTTTGTACAATGCGATTGAACAGGACTTTACAGTTGTTATTTCATTTTTATCAATAAACTTAAAACTTTTAAATCAGATGTATACAGTTGTGCAACCTACACAATGAACCAAATGGTAAACACAAATATTGTTTGGTTTCGTTTATAAGTGCATGATAATGAAACATTTAGCTGTTCTGCTTTCCAAACAACAATCTTTGAAAATTATCACACTTTTTAGCCCATACTAAACTATTTTAAAGGAGCTTGAATTGAATGTTTTGCTGTCAGGACAGTGTGTTGAGTGTTTTGCGGCTCTGAGGTGAAACGTCTCTGTGTCGGCAGAAGGCCCTCTTGATGGCCGCTCTGAGCTCCTTGTTCCTCAGGCTGTAGATCATCGGGTTCAGGAAAGGAGTCAGAGCCGAGTACAGCACCGACACGATGATACGCACCTACAACAATAACACAACATGAATACAACATTAAGACAACCGCAATGCAACAATGATTCCCACAACCACAATATAATAAAAAACAATGAGACGCACTTACAATATCAACACAATGTTATCTAACCTTATCACAACGTTATTAACAGTATGGCCTTGATCATATTCAACCATAAACATATACATAGCATTATTAGGGATGGTTGGATTCCATTTAAATTCCAATCAATTCAGGAAGTACTCTGAAATTCCAATTATTCTCAACGCTTTTCAATTAGGAAAATGGAATTACAATTGGAATTTCGTATACTTTCTTAATTGACTGGAATTGAAATTAAATTGACCCCAACCCTGTTATTGGGATTTTCACAGCACTGACAACATGACACAAATGTACAGTGACTGATGAGCATCAGTATGTTACACTAAAATAATACAACAGTGCCATCTCCTGGTGGGAATGCCTTTTGCGTACCATTAGACATCAACAGTGAATGACAAATCAGAGAGGACATGGGTTACCAGAGTAATGGCGCAAATATCAGTCAAACTCTTCAACTGATGAATGTAAGATCACAGTGTTGACTGAAGGTTGTCTGATGGAGGAGTTAAACAGTCCTTAAAACAGGGAAAGGGGGAAGGGGGGAAAGAGGATGAAGAGGAGGGTCACCTCTGGAGAGAAGTTTCCCACACGGTAGGAGATATAGACAAATGAGGCAGAGCTGTAAGAAATGGACACAACCGTCAGGTGGGCGGCACAGGTGCTAAAAGCCTTCAGTCGCTCTGCGGTGCCCATTTTAGCTATCTTCACACCGATGAGGATGTAGGAAGTGAGGATGAGCACACCAGTGGTGAGCAGCGCTACGAGAGCAGAAGACAGTGACACAATGTTGTCCACCTGAGTGTCCCCACACACCAGCAGCCTCACTGAGGACGGGTCACACCAGCAGTGGCGCACCACGTTGGGTCCACAGTATGAACGCTGTACTGCCATGCTAGTGGTTGGGAAGGTGCAGATGGCACCGAAGGTCCATGCCCCAATGATGAGTAGCAGGCAGATGGGGCGGGTCATCACAGCGGCATAGCGGAGAGGATTACAGATAGCCACATAGCGGTCGTAGGCCATAGCGGTCAGCAGGGCGCGGCCGGTAACAGACATGTGGATGAAACAGTACATCTGGAGGAAGCAGCCGGGGACGGACACAGTCTTGACCTCAGTCAGGAAGCCTGACAACATGTTGGGGATGGTGACCGTTGTGTAAATCATGTCCACGATGGACAGGTTGTGGAGGAAGAAGTACATGGGGGAGCCCAGCTTCGGGTCGGTCCGGACCTTTAGGATGAGATAAAGAAAGCAGTTAGACAGTGATGTCATAGATAGGCCCAGCGGAGAGTTTTTCCTGACAACATGACTCGACCAGGGGAAACTCTGGGCCCAAGCCATAAATCTCAAGAGTTCTAAACTCCTGACTCCTGAGGAGTATAGTGTAGTCTACGGGCCCTGAGAGCAAATTCTAAGTGAGAGGACCTGAACAAAACCCTTTGAATACTAACACTAACTACAACTCATGGTCTCTTATAACATCATCTCTATCTAATGTTATTGTGATCTGGTTCTGGCTGTGCGTGTACAATGTACAGTACCAGGTAGATGATCATGATGTTTCCACCTAGGATGACGGTGTAGGCCAGCAGGAAGATGATAAACAGGACCATATTCTTCTCCCCCAGACTGGCCAGGCCCTGGATGATGAAGAAGGCGACAGGGCTGGACTGGGTGCTGTTCATACCTCTGAGCCAGTGGGCCTGATAGGATCTCAGACAAACCTGGTGCAGACAGAGAGATACATTGATACCTTGTAGCCTACAGATAGAATAAGTTCATTCTTAACAAACATGGCTTTGTACAGTTATATTCTTGTTACGAAAGTATCTACAATAATATATGGTGTAACTATAATTTCTATGAAAAGTGTTGCCTGTAGAAGCAAAAAATATAACACTTATTATTTCAGATTCTCAACATTGGTGGTGTCAGAGTGGGGAAATCTATGATATATTCGATGTGATATAACACAAACGTATACTAATTCATAGGAAGTGGTTCTCAATTATGTTCAGTTACAGGCCCAATGCAGTCAAAATTCTGTCGTATTGTACAACAGCTGATAAAACGCAGACTGTAAACGTGTGAAGAAATTGGATGTTATTATTTCCTGATAGTTGCTAGTTGAAAATACAATCTACACAGGACCTTCTAATCGGGAGGTTTCGCATGGGTGGAGTTTTGTATGGATCGAGGCAGTATAATGCTTGGAACTCCAACTTCCATCTTCAGCGTGTTCATGACAACTGTGAACTCGGGGAAAATGAGCTCAGACTGGGAATCATTGTTTTGAAGAGGTATCCAACTTGGAATTCCAAATTGGAAACTGCCATTTTTCTAGCCCTCCGACTTTACCATCTGGAGGTCACTGACATCATGATTTTACTAAGTTTTTTTCCAAGTTCTCAGTTGTCCAGAAAGTAACATTATTAATGGTCAGCTTTAATATTGCAGATAGATTGTAACATCCATATATGTAATTGTCTGCATAATTTATAATCCCCCACATATTTTTTGTAAATAGTAAATATATATATATATATATATATATATATATATATACACATACATAGCCACATATACACAAATATACATACATATACATATAGTAACATTTGTTAATATAGACCAATAACAAACATTTCCAAACCTTTTTGCCAAGAACAGATTACTGTTCAGATGACATATTCATCCCCCTCCCCACTCAGACCACTCCCAGACAGTCCTAGACATTTTTTTTGCTTGAGAAATAGTTTTTTTGTTGAAAAGCTATTTTTGGTTATTTTTGGCAATTTGTATGGAATAATATTACAGTAAGGTACTTATTTGTTAGCCAGAAATGATTTGATATTGAAATAAAAATGCCGGCATTCGGCCTTTAACAAATCCAGCCAAAAGATTGAACGCTGATTTCAAAATGTGTTAGTGAATGCAAATATTGTGCACTAATCTGTTGAAATCTGATTACTATAACATAAACAGTTTGTAAACAAAACACACATTTACACTTAACGCTCATTTATAAATAATATCTCTATGAGTTATCTATACAAATTCACATAGTGTTTCCTACGGAAGTATTTTCAGACAAATCCACAAATCCAACTGTTAAAAAACAAAATCTATACGATAGTTTTGCAGTATTGGAGGGTTAACCTCTTACCTGAGTGAGTGCAGGTCACACTCAGTGATCTTGAAGCTGAGCAGCTTCTTAAATACAATTATTTTACCAGCATCCCATCGTCCCTGTTTTTCCACAGGATGATGTGAGAGGCCGAAGGGACTTGTTATTTATCTAGTTTGTATGTCTACACTACATTCATTAAGAACTTTCCCTGGAATAATTAAACAAGAGAGCTCCAATGCAACGTATGTTTACATTAAACTCTAGGTAAATTGCATCATTACAGAATATTAATCATAAAAAGTAATTTAGCTACTGTATTTAACTTTAATTGGTGGTGTTTGTGTGTATACTTCTCTGGTGAGTAATTAGGTATGGCCTCATTAGCTGCAAACAGATGTTAAATTGGGATTTTGTTACTGGTGGAACTGTCCGTAAAATCATGTTTAACAACTCTTACTGTGCACTGTCTTCTATTCCTACGGTGGATGAACAAAGCCCAGAATTCAACTGTAACACATGGCATTGTACTTATGACTCTGAGAATATACATTTTTTTTTACTTAGGAACGGAAACAAATAACTAAACAACTGGACATAAGCAGTAGAAAAAGAGGCCTCAAGACAAATTTCAAATGACGCCCTTCACATTCAGTTTACACGTTTGGGCCTAATTTGTTCTCTTGTCAAAAGTTAGGAATAAGGGCTCATTTGAGACACAGACCTTCAGATAAATCAGGTTTTACTCTCCCACAGCCTTGTACAATATCAACATTAGAATACCCTTCTGTAAGATCCTCTTCCTTTATGTTCTCTGGTTTATCAGAGTTCTTAAATGTACAGTGCCTTTAGAAAGTATTCACCCCCTTGGCATTTTTCCCATTTTGTTGCCTTACAACCTGGAATTAAAACATATTTTTTGGGGGGGGGGTGTATCATTTGATTCATGCAACATGCCTACCACTTATTGTGAAACAAACAAGAAATAAGACAAAAAAACAGAAAACTTGAGCGTGCATAACTATTCACCCCCCCTAAAGTCAATACTTTGTAGAGCCACGTTTTGCAGCAATTACAGCTGCAAGTCTCTTGGGATATGCCTCTATAAGCTTGGCACATCTAACCACTGTGATTTTTGCACATTCTTCAAGGCAAAACTGCTCCAGCTCCATCAAGTTGGATGGTTCCTGCTGGTGTACAGCAATCATACCACAGATTCTCAATTGGATTGAGGTTTGGGCTTTGATTAGGCCATTCCAAGACATTTAAATGTTTCCCTTAAACCACTTGAGTGTTGCTTTAGCGGTATGCTTAATGTCATTGTCCTGCTGGAAGGTGAACCTCCATCCCAAGTCTCAAAACTCTGGAAGACAAACAGGTTTCCATCAAGAATTTCCCTGTATTTAGCACCATCTATCATTCCTTCAATTCTTACAATTTTCCCAGTCCCTGCCGATTAAAATTATCCCCACAGCATGATGCTGCCACCACCATGCTTCACTGTGGGGATGGTGTTCTCGGGCTGATGAGAGGTGTTGGGTTTGTGCCAGACATAGCGTTTTCCTTGTTAGACAAAAAGCTCAATTTTAGTCTCATCTGACCGGAGTACCCTCTTCACTACGTTTGGAGAGTCTCCCACATGCCCACATGCCTTTTCGCAAGACAAACATGTTTGCTTATTTTTTAATTTAATTAAGCAATGGCTTTTTTTCAGGCCACTCTTCCATAAAGCCCAGCTCTGTGGAATGTACAGCTTAAAGTGGTCCTATGGACAGATACTCCAATCTCCGCTGTGGAGCTTTGCAGGTCCTTCATGGTTATCTTTGGTCTCCTGCTCACAAATGTTGTTTTGTTGCCTCTCTGATCCTTGCCTGGTCCGTGAGTTTTGGTGGGCGGCCCTCTCATGGCAGGTTTGTTGTGGTGCCATGTTCTTTCCATTTTTTAATAATGGATTTAATGGTGCTCCGTTGGATGTTAAAAATTTCAGATATTTTTTAGAACCCGACCCTGATCTGTACTTCTCCACAACTTTGTCCCTGGCCTATTCGGAGAGCTCCTTGGTCTTCATGGTGCTACTTGCTTGGTGGTGTCCCTTGCTTAGTGGTGTCCCTTGCTTAGTGGTGTTGCAGACTCTGGGGCCTTTCAGAACAGGTGTATATATACTGAGATCATGTAATAGATCATGTGACACTTAGATTGCACACAGGTGGACTTTATTTAATGAATTATGTGACATCTGAAGGTAATTGGTTGCACCAGATCTGATTTAGGGGATTCATAACAAAGGGGGTGAATACATATGCGCACACCACTTTTCCGTTTTTATATTTTTTGAAAAACAAAGATCGTACTTTCTGGAGTAATGTACTCTGGTCTGATGACACAAACATAGAACTGTTTGGCCATAATGACAATAGTTTTGTTTGGAGGGAAAAGGGTGACGCTTGCAAGCTGAAGAATATCATCCCAACAGTGAAGCACGGGGGTGGTAGCATCATGTTGTAGGGGTGCTTTGCTGCAGGAGGGACTGGTGCACTTCACAAAATATATGGCATCATGTGGCGGGAAAATTATGTGGATATATAGAAACAACATCTCAAGATATTAGTCAGGAAGGTAAAGCTTGGACGCAAGTGGGTCTTCCAAATGGACAATGACCCCAAACATACTTCCAAAGTTGAGGTAAATGGCTTGAGGACAACACATTTGCTTACCGCCCCAATAGGTCCACAGATGACGCAGTTGCAATCCCACTGCACACTGCCCTAACCCATCTGGACATGAGGAATACCTATGTGAGAATGCTGTTCATCGACTACAGCTCAGCAATTAACACCATAGTACCCTCAAAACTCGTCATCAAGACCCTGGGTCTCGACCCCGTCCTGTGCAACTGGGTCCTGGACTTCCTGACGGGCTGCCCCAGGTGGTGAGGATAGGTAACAACATCTCCACCCCGCTGATCGGCAACACTGGAGCTCCACAAGGGTGCGTTCTCAGCCCCCTCCTGTATTCCCTGTTCACCCACAACTGCGTGGTCATGCACGCCTCCAACTCAATCATCAAGTTTGTAGACGACACTACAGTGGTAGGCTTGATTACCAACAACGACGAGACGGCCTACAGGGAGGAGGTGAGGGCCCTCGGAGTGTTGTGTCAGAAAAATAACCACACACTCAACGTCAACAAAACAAAGGAGATGATTGTGGACTTCAGGAAACAGCAGAGGGAGCACACCCCTATCTAAATCGACGGGACAGTAGTGGAGAGGGTAGAACGTTTTAAGTTCCTCGGCGTACACATCACGGATAAACTGAAATGGTCTAACCACACAGACAGCGTGGTGAAGAAGGCGCAGCAGCGCCTCTTCAACCTGAGGAGGCTGAAGAAATTCGGCTTGTGTCCAAAAACACTCACAAACTTTTACAAATGCAGAATAGAGAACATCCTTTTGGGCTGTATCACCGCCTGGTACGGCAACTGCTCCGCCCATAACCGTAAGGCTCTGCACAGGTCAGTGCAGGTGCATCAAGGCAGGGACCAAGAGACTGAAAAACAGCTTCTATCTCAAGGCTTCTTGTTAACTTCTTGAGTGTAGGGGGCAGGATTTTCGTTTTTTGGCTAACAAACGTACCCATTTGAAACGGCCTATTTCTCAGGCCCAGAAACTAGAATATGCATATAATTGTCAGATTGGGATAGAAAACACTCTAATGTTTCCAAAACTGTCCAAATATTGTCTGTGAATATAACAGAACTGATATTGCAGGCGAAAACATGAGGAAAATCAAACCAGGAAGTGCTGTTTTTCCTGAAAGCTCTCTGTTCCATTGGATGCCTTGCCTCCATATTTCTACGCACTTTACGGATACTATTTTGAATTTTCGTCTGCGATGTTGTGACCACTCGAGCCTGTGGATTTCTGAACGCACCAAACAAATGGAGGTATTTTGTACATAAAGATAATCTTGGAACAAATGGAACATTTATTGTTTAAGGTTAACTGGGAGTCTCGTGAGTGCAAACACCCGAAGATCATTAAAGGAAAGCGATTTATTCTATTGCTTTTCTGACTTTCGTGACCAATCTACTTGGCTGCTAGGTGTTTGTAATAATTTGTCTACTGAGAGAGATGTTCTTACATAAACGCTTGTTATGCTTTTGCCGAAAAGTATTGAAATCTGACGCGCTAGGTGGATTAACAACAAGCTAAGCTGTGTTTTGCTATATTGCACTTGTGATTTCATGAAAAATAAATATTTGTAGTAATTTAATTTGAATTTGGCGCGCAATTCAGCGGGTGTTGTTGAAAATGATCCCGCTAACGGGATGGGTGCGTCAAGTAGTTAAACAGCCATCACTAACATTGAGTGGCTGCTGCCAACTTACTGACTCAACTCCAGCCACTTTAATAATGGAAAAATTGATGTAATAAATATATCACTAGACACTTTAAACAATGCCACTTCATATAATGTTTACATACCCTACATTACTCATCTCATATGTATTCTGTAATCTATACCATCTACTGCATCTTGCCTATGCCATTCTATACCATCACTCATTCATATATTCTTATGTACATATTCTTAATCATTCCTTTACACTTGTGTGTATAAGGTAATTGTTGTGAAATTGTTAGGTTAGCTTACTAGTTGGATTACTGCATTGTCGGAACTAGAAGCACAAGCATTACGCTACACTCACCTTAACATCTGCTAACCATGTGTATGTGACAAATAAAATTTGATTTGATAAGAAGTCAAGGTATTGGAGTGGCCATCACAAAGCCCTGATCTCAATCCTATAAAATGTGTTGGCAGAATGTAAAAGCGTGTGCGAGCAAGGAGGCCTACAAACCTGACTTCGTTACACCAGCTCTGTTAGGAGGAAAGGGCCAAAATTCACCCAACTTATTGTGGGAAGCTTGTGGAAGGCTATCTGAAACGTTTGACCCAAGTTTTAAAAAATGTAAATGCAATGCTACCAAATACTAATTGAGTGGATGTAAACTTCTGACCCACTGGGAATGTGATGAAAGAAATAAAACTGTAATAAATCATTCTCTACTATTATTCTGACATTTCACATTCTTAAAATAAAGTGGTGATCCTAACTGACCTAAAACAGGGAATATCTACTTGGATTAAATGTCAGTAATTGTGAAATACTGAGTTTAAATGTATTTGGCTAAGGTGTATGTAAACTTCAGACTTCTACTGTATGTGTTAAGTAATGTTTATGATAGGCTAACATATTTTGAGGGTTGGAAAAGGGGTCTACAAATTCATAATAATAATAATAATTATATTTTGGTTAAGATGGTTTGGTTTGTCCATGTTTCGCTCCATTGCAGCATTAGCGGTCAGATTGAGTGTCAGCGAGAACAAGGTAGATGAGCTGAAGAGAGAGAATACAGGAAAAATTACACAAAAATGAGTTAGGCCTATATAAATCACTTCACATTGATTGTTATTCAAGCCCAAGAAGCAGAACTGTCAGCCTTGGAGGACAGAATGACAGAGAAAAAGTGAAACTGCAGGAAAAGCATTGCAAAACCTGTTTTATCTAATATTTGTGAGGGGCTTAGATTGTACAAAAATATTCTTATGATTATAGTCTTGGAAGGTAGAGAGTGCCAGTGAGAGTGAAGTGGAGATAAAAAATAAAGAATTAAGGTGTATTTAACCTCTACAGGATCGGTGTCCCTCCACCCGGACGGCTGAGCTAACGTGCACTAATGTGATTAGCATGACGTTGTAAGTAACAAGAACATATTAGACATAGACATATCTTATATGGGCAGAAAGCTTCAATTATTGTTAATCTAACTCCAATTTAAAGTAGCTATTACAGTGAACAAATACCATGCTATTGTTTGAGGAGAGTGCACAACAACAAATAACTTTTATCACGGCAACCTTTTTGATACATTCACATCTGAAGGTAAATCATGTGCTTACGTTCAGTAATCTTGCTCTGATTTGTCATCCTGAGGGCCCCAGAGATAAAATGTAGCATAATCTTGTTTGATAAAACCAATTTTTATGTTCAAATGTAGGAACGTTTGAACTCCTGTTGTTCTTAGGCAAAATGCCACAAGGAGTCCCTGGATACAGCCCTTAGCCATGGAATATTGGCCATGAACCCCCGATGTGCCTTATTACAATGATAAACTGGTTAGCAACATAATTAGAAAAGTAAAAAAAGTAATTTTGCGTCATACCAGTGGTATATTGTCTGATATGCCACAGCTTTAATAATTTAAAAGGCAGTGCCTTCAGAAACTATTCATACCCCTTTACTTATTCCACATTTTGTTGTGTTGCAGCCTGAATTCAAAATGGATTTAAAAAAATATTCTCTCCCATCTACACACAATACCCCATTATGACAAAGTGAAAACATGCTATTGAAAATGAAATTCGGAAATATCTCATTTACATAAGTATTCACACCACTGATTCACCTTTGGAAACAATTACAGCTGTGAGTCTTTCTGGGTAAGTCTCTAAGATCTTTCCACACCTGCATTGTACAATATTTGAACATCATTCTCAAAAAATTATTCAAGCTCCTTCAATTTGGTTATTGCAATGGCAAGACAGCCATTTTCAGGTCTTGACATAGATTTTCAAGCCAATTTAAGTCAAAACTGTAACTAGGCCACACAGGAACATTCGATGCCGTCTTGGTAAACAACTCCAGTGTATATTTGACTTGTGTTTTAGGTTATTGTCCTGCAAATGTGAAATGATCAGCCATTGTCTGTTGGAAAGCAGACAATTAGGTTTTTCTCTATGATTTTGCCTGTGCTCAGCTCTAATACATTTATTTTTATCCCCTCCCCAAAAAAACTCCCTAGTTCTTGCCAACAAGCATACTCATAACATGATGCAGCCACCACCATGCTTGAAAATATAAAAAGTGATAACTCTTTGTAATCAGGAAATAAAGTAAATTTCTTTGCCACATTTTTTGCAGTTTTACATTGGTGCCAATTGCAAACAGGATGCATGTTTTGGAATATTTTTTATTCTGTACAGGCTTCTTTCTTTCCACACTGTGATTTAGGTTAATATCATGGAGTAACTACAATGTTGTTGATCCAGCCTTAGTTTTCTCCTATCACAGCCATTAAACTCTGTAGCTGTTTTAAACCTTGTGATTTGCTGAATTTAAAAGAAAGTCCATTGTGGTATGGGTCACATTGTTTAAACACACTCAATGTTATGCGGAGTGGAACAGGGAATCCCAAGAGCAGACTCAGACGAGGAGACTGGGATGAAGTAACCAAGGCATTTATTGAAACATAGGGGGAAGATGGAGTGCAGGCCAGTGGAAGCTCGGATGGGTTGCAGGAAAGCGGGTGAAGAGGCTGAAGCTGGAGCAAGAGGGGTTGGGACAGGGTAAGCAGGTCCGGAGGGGAATCCAAGGGAGCAGTAGAGTGGGGAATCCAGGGCAGAGTAGCAGGATGAGGAGACGTAGAACTGGAGACAGGGACCAGAGTCAGAGCAGGCAGAACTGTAGCAGAGAGGAAAACCGTGTCAGGCAAGGAAAACAGGCACAATAGGATAACAGGACCGAAATAGTAACGGCTAGAAACGGCTAGAAACAGAATGACTAAGCAGAGATTTCGATCTGGCAGTGTGGAAGTGGCAGGACTGAGTATTTGTAGAGGTCTTGATTATGCTGAACAGGTTGCAGCTGATGGGGATCTGCTCTGACTCCAGCAAATTTTGTCTTATCAGACCTTTCAGACAGAGGAAATACAACATTTTGTTTCAAAAACTATTTTTTTATCCCCTTTTTCTCCCCAATTTCGTGGTATCCAATTGTTAGTAGTTACTATCTTGTCTCATCGCTACAACTCCCGTACGGGCTCGGGAGCAACGAAGGTCAAGAGCCATGTGTCCTCCGAAACACAACCCAATCAAGCCACACTGCTTCTTAACACAGCGCGCATCCAACCCAATGTGACGGAGGAAACACCTTACACCTGGCGACCTGATCAGTGCACACTGCGCCCGGCCCGTGACAGGAGTCGCTAGTGCTCAATGAGACAAGGATATCCCTACCGGCCAAACCCTCCCTAACCCTGACTACGCTAGGCGAATAGTGCGTCGCCCCATGGACCTCCTGGTCGCGGCCGGCTGTGACAGAGCCTGGGCTCTGGAGTGTCTACTAATGGCGGTTCTGGTGCGGGGCGAAATACCCGCTCATCCGCCAGCATCGGGGGCAGCTCTGGTGCGGGACAAATTACCCGCTCATCCTGCGGATCCAGCCCTGCACCCAGGCTGAATACTGTGCCTGGACTGGATCTAGGCTCAGGGGAAAGCTCCCGCCATGGAGCGGGACTGGACGCTATGCCTGGACTTGGCACCAACACCGAAGAATACTCTGGCCTTGGAGCTGGACTGGACGCCATGCTTAGACTGGGCATCGGCGCAGGGGAAGGCTCTGGCCATGGAGCTGGAGGTTCCGGACCGTTGACCATCGCAGGAGGTTCCGGACCGTGGACCATCTCAGGAGGTTCCGGACTGTTAAACGTCGCCGGAAGCTCCGGACTGGGAACCGTCGCCGGAAGCTCCGGACTGGGAACCGTCGCCGGAAGCTCCGGACTGGGAACCGTCGCCGGAAGCTCTGGACTGGGAACCGTCGCCGGCGCACTGGAGGCCTAGTGCGTGGAGCCGGGACAGGTTTGGGGCAATGCTGTAATAAGTTGGTTGTACTCTTGGATTGAGCAGACCTTTCCGTACAATTCTTATAACTCCATGAAGGACATAACTCTACCATTCCAATTTACAATATCATTTAAGTACAAAATACACTTTTCAAACATCTTTCCCATAAATACAGGTATTTTATCAACCAGCACATTTGAGTTCAGCCATAATATTTGCTGTAATATTTGTTCTATCTTCAGGGGGAAATTGAAATTGTAGCCAGCTCTAAATGCATGTTTGAAATAGAGAGATACTTTGAAACATGGCAATGGACAAAAACAATGGATGAGCTTTTCTTAGTAAACTACTTGAGAACCATTTAGGGTTCAAATAAACCTTTAGAATGAGTGAAGCTTTTAGAGAGAGGTTTAATGCTTTTATATTTAATAATCTCAACACACCCACATTCATTATAGAGATAGGCATGTTTTATTTTGTCTGGTTAGCGTCCCAGATAAAGCTAAATATTTTTTGCTCATATGATTTGAAAAACGATTATTCAGGAGTAGGCAGCGCCATAAGTGAGTAAACTGAGATATGACTAAGGAGTTAATCAGGGCAATTTTTCCATAAATATACAGGTATTTACCTCTCCATGGTTGCAGGTTCTGTCTTATTTCTTGTTTGTTTCACAATAAAACATACTTTGCATCTTTAAAGTGGTAGGCATGTTGTGTAAATACAATGATACAACCCCCCAATAAATATATTTTAATTCCAGGTTGTAAGGCAACAAAATAGGACAATACCAAGGGGGGGTGATTACTTTCGCAAGCCACTGTATATCATACATAAACACCTTCCTAACATTGAGTTGCACCAAACCTTTTGCCCTCAGAACAACTTCAATTCGTTTCGGCATGGACTCTACAAGGTGTTGAAAGCATTCCATAGGGATGCTGGCCCATGTTACCTCCAGTGTGTCCCACATCTGTGTCAAAGTGGCTGGACGTCCTTTTTGTGGTGGACCATTCTTGATACACACAGGAAACTGTTGAGCGTAAAAACCCAGCAGTGTTGCAGTTCTTGACACATTCAAATTGGTGCGCCTGGCACCTACTACCATACCCTGTTCAAATGCACTTAAATATTTTGTCTTGCCCATTCACCCACCCTCTGAATGGCACACATACACAATCCATGTCTCAATTGTCTTAAGGTTTAAGAGGGAGCAGGATTTGGAGTCAGGGGATCAGGCTCTGGTGGTAATCAGGGCAGAAGTGCAGCACGGCTGTTTCTCCTCCTCTGG
Source organism: Oncorhynchus keta (assembly GCF_023373465.1). NCBI lineage: Eukaryota > Metazoa > Chordata > Actinopteri > Salmoniformes > Salmonidae > Oncorhynchus > Oncorhynchus keta. The sequence continues at coordinate 36,023,397 of NC_068431.1, read as the reverse complement.
CACCCTCTGCTAAGACTGAATATTTGCAGAGTTATTAAGGAGTAAGCAAGAACCGCTGATAACCATCTCAAGGTCGAAATCCCCCTTCACAGAGTGGCAGTATGATTTTAAACACTGATTCAATAGAACCATTGAGAGCTAGACAACCTACAGGAGCACTGACCCTCTCAACACAATGACTGACGGATTTAACAAGGTTTATTAGAGATATATAGATTTAAAGATCTTACTGAGGCAGTGACCTGTATCGGAGCTATATAATGAAATTATTTAGAAGGGTTGGTCTTGTTCTGGAAACACTTAGTGAATGTTAAAACCTGTAGACTTCCATTTGGACATGGTGGGGGAATGAACCTGAAGGGAAGTTCACTTGTAGGTACAGATGTAGGTACAGATGTAGTATCTTAATATGATCACTCTTTTGTTGCTGAGAATTTTCCTGTGAAACAGGAAATGCAAACTTCTAAAGTTTGTCATTTCCACCGTCAAATTTCAGACCTAATTTGCCATAAAGAAAAATGTATCAACCCCTAAATAAAAGTTCCATTAATTATAATCCACATAATAATTCACATTTCCTGTTGCTGCAGCATTATTTTCCTGCTCTAGCAAACTGCCTGAAATTAAGCTCCAATATCTGTAACTATAGCTCTGTACCGAATATTGTATCTGCCTTTGGGAGGGCCAGACACATCAACAGCAGAGGGAACACTCACTGCACACAAAGCACAAGTCATATTTTTGCCACACCCTGATCTGTTTCACTTGTCTTGTGATCGTCTCCACCCCCTCCAGGTGTCGCTTATTTTTCCCGGTGTATTTATCCCTGTGTTTTCTGTCTCTCTGTGCCAGTTTGTCTCGTCTTGTCAAGTCAAGTCAACCAGCGTGTTTTTTCCGTGCCTCTGCTTTTTCTCATCTCTCTTTTGCTAGTCCTCCTGGTTTTGACCTTTGCCTGCCCTGACTCTGAACCCGCCTGCCTGACCATACTACCTGCCCTGACCTCGAGCCTGCCTGCCACTCTGTACCTCCTGGACTCTGACCGTGTTATGATATTTTTGCCTGTCCACGATCATTCTCTTGCCTGCCCCTTGGATACTAATAAATATCAGAGACTCTAACCATCTGCCTCCCATGTCTGCATCTGGGTCTCACCCTGTGCCCTTATAGTTTTCGTAAGTTTGTTATATACTGGAATTACAAGATTAAGGCTTAATTTGCATTATTTTCCAAAGAGACAGGTTTAGTGAACAAGAGAAGGGGTGCCAGAGAAACAGAGAGAGGGGAGTTTGCCATTCCCCAGTTAACCTGTGGCAGCATGCAAGTGTGTGCGTTCATGTGTTTGTTTTGTGTATGTGATAGTGAGGTCATAAGGGTCCATGATAGTTAGTGGGATTTTAATTAGTAGGTAAAGTGTGTTTATGTTGACACTGCCCTATTAGTCTTCACTTCAGAGAATGTTCAATGCAGACACCTGGGGCCATCACCTCTCTTAATGAGCTATTACATCAAACAGACTCACGCACGTACACACACACACACACACGTACACCCTAAGGACTCCACACGTTACATGCAACCCCAGGTTAACTCTCAAACACTTGTGTGTAACACTTAAGCTTGATTCCTCCCTGACCTTTGACAGCCACATCAAACAACTGTAACATGCCATTCAATACCTGAAGAACATTGTCAAACTTCGTCCCACCCTGACTCAGAGGAGCTTGTCCATGCTTTTATCTCCTCAAGGCTGGACTATTGTCTATTCCCAAAAGATTGGAAAGCTGCCACGGTCATCCCCCTCTTCAAAGAGCGAGACCGTCTAGACCCAGACTGTTATAGACCTCTATATATCCTACCCTGCCTTTCTAAACTCTTCGAAAGCCAAGTTAACAAACAGATCACCTACAATTTGGAATCCCACCGTACCTTCTCCGCTATGTAATCTCTTGATCCACCTCTACACAGACGACACCATTCTGTATGCTTCTGGCCCTTCTTTGGACACTGTGTTAACAAACCTCCAGATGATCTTCAGTGCCATACAACACTCCTTCCGTGGCCTCCAACTGCTCTTAAATGCAAGTAAAACTAAATGCATGCTCTTCAACCAATCGCTGCCCGCACCCCCCCTCCCTTCTATCATCACTACGGTTCTGACTTAGAATATGTGGACAACTACAAATACCTAGGTGTCTGGTTAAACTGTAAACTCTCCTTTCAGACTCACATTAAGCACCTCCAATCCTAAATTTAATCTAGAATCAGCTACCTATTTCGCAACAAAGCATCCTTCACTCATGCTGCCAAACATACCCTCGTAAAACTGACTATCCTACCAATCCTTCACTTCGGCGATGTCATTTACAAAATAGCCTCCAACACTCTACACAGCAAATTGGATGCAGTCTATCACAGTGCCATCCGTTTTGTCATCAAAGCCCCATATACTAACCACCACTGCGACCTGTATGCTCTGGTTGGCTGGCCCTCGCTTCATATTCGTCGCCAAACCCACTGGCACAGTTCATCTATAAGTATTTGCTAGGTAAAGCCCCACCTTATCTCAGCTCACTGGTGACCATAGCAGCACCCACCCATAGCACACACTCCAACAGGTATATTTCACTGGTATTTAACATCCTTCCTTCCTTCCAGTGCTCTGCTTCCAATGGCTGGAACGAATTGCAAAAATCACTGAACCTGGAGTCTTATCTCCCTCACTAACTTTAAGTATCAGCTGTCAAAGCAGCTTACCGATCATTGCACCTGTACACAGCCCATCTGTAAATAGCCCACCCAACTACCTCATCCCCATATTTTTTGCTCCTTTGCACCCCAGTATCTGTACTTGCACATTCATCTTCTGCCAATTTATCACTCCAGTGTTTAATTGCCAAATTGTAATTATTTCGCCACTATGGCCTATTTATCGCCTTACCTCCATAATCATGTTATGCAATCTATATATGTTGCACGCAATCTATATAGATTTTTCTATTGTGTTATTGACTGTACATTTGTTTATCACATGTGTAATTATGTGTTGTTTTTGTTGCACTGCTTTGCTTTATCTTGGCCAGGTCGCAGTTGTAATTGTGAAATTGTTCTCAACTGCCCTACCTAGTTAAATAAAGGTGAAAAAAAGAAAAGAAAATTGCAACACACTCTTCCTCGGGATCCCTGGCAGGAGTCTCCAGAATCTCCAATACATCCAGAACAGTGCTGCCAGGATCTTGATGAGAGTGTGGAAACACCATCACATCTCTCCCATCTTGCATCTCTGCACTGTCTCCCCATCTCATTCTGGATTGAATTCAAAAACCCTCTTGCTGACTTTCCAGTGTGTTCATCACAATGCCCTTCCTTATCTTAAAGATCTGCTATACCTCCATAGCCCCACCCTCAGATCAAGCCATAGCCTGCTCCTCCACGCCCCCAGGACCAAATGCCTCTCCTTGGGGTATTGACGGCCCCCAGCCTGTGGAATGCCCTCCCAGACCACCTGAAGGCACCACAAACGGCATTAAGACATTTCTCTTTAGGAGTGTTTTCTGTTGATATCTGTGCTCCTTCGTGTGCTTGTACTTTATAGTGTCAGCTGGGTTCTTTGTGTCAGTTGCCCTGTCTAGTTGTGTCCCCAAATAAAATGAAATGCACTTTGAGATGATTCTGTACGATGAAAAGTGCTTTACGAATGTAATAAATCATTATAATTCACAGTACATCCACCGACACGAAGACTAACTGTACTTTGAAATAGGCAAACAAACACAACCATGATGTTATTCTGTAATTCCCTGCTACAGAAGAGTGTGTTGTTGGTAACAAGGTTATAATGACTTGATATGAGCTTGGAGGTGATGAGACACCCACAGGACTCATTAGGACCTTATCTGGAAGGGGGGGGCAGTGTGTGTGGGGGGGGTCATTAAAGAACGACTAATCCCTTTGTGGCATCGATATGAGTCAGAAACATTTATTCTAGTGTGAAAATTGACTACAAAGTGTAAATAGGATAATTTGGGTCAAAAAGTCAGTCTCATCTAAAATGGAGTTTGTAACTTCAGTGCTTTACAACAAGTAAATGAAGGTTGGGTTTTGGATAACAATTATGTCTACAAATCAAGCCCTCAGTTGCCAGTAACAGTAATGGCAACATTGCCATCTCTGGCAAAAGTTGTTTCCTACCAATTATTTGCCTACTTTAGTAATGTCATCGTATTTCCATGCCACTCTAAGTTAGTGTAATTCAGAACTAAACAGTCCACAGCCTCTGAGGTTAAACCCATGTCTAGGGCACAAATACAGAAGGTAACCCACTTCATTCATTTGATAACCCAGTTGTGAAACATAATTTATGTAAACTGACGTTACTTGTTGCTTATTTTCTATTTCTTAGATGTGTCGTGTCTTTGGCATCATTAAACTGAAGATTAATCTTTATCAAATAACTCTGTAATTATTATTACGTAATTAAACTGATTAACCACGTGGTGTGGTTAAAAGATTCAGCCATCTACTCAAACCTTATGTTTATGGTCTCCTCTCAAACCTTGGCCTTCTCGTTATCGAGGTAAGCTGGTCTGCAACCTTTGTCATCTCGTAATTGAGAGAAACATGGTCTGTTGAGAAATTCTCAAGGTCGGGATTTTATTCGGAAGAGCAGAAAGGGGCCTGTTCCAGGACACCAGACCATAACTGTGGTCATGGGCGGTCCCCTGATTTATTGGAGTTTCCTTCATTAAACAGTCCAAAATCACATTACACAATTTCACAAACAGTATCATCCTCACTCATTCATCTTATACAACAATTAGATGTAAGCCTCATATCTGAGGCAATTGTATAAACAGTTTTATGGTAATGTGGCCGTATTGTCTCCCATGAGTTTCAAATAATTGTACCAAATGGACCAGTTCGTAGCTGGATTCTTCACCGATCTTCTATACCTTCTCCGGAACATGAATGTTGTTCAGACCTCAAGTTCTGTGAGGTGGAAAAAATTCCTTTGTTCTCTCTATGAAAACTCACTCTCTCTCTATACTGTAACCATGAGATAATCTCCTCCAGGAATTTACGACCTGAGGTCGCAGCAGCCTGAGTGTAGTAGACAGAGAGAGGGGGATGGTGCTCGCTGTACCCAAAGAGGGCAACGTCATGACATACCTCCCTGGTGGTTTGGATCTTGTTTGTCCTGCAAGTTACAAATTAACATAAAATCATGACCATGTGATTTTCTGTTTGTAGATCATCTTTGCAGTCCCCTCTACTGGTCGAACTTGATAGACTTCTGAAAGCAGAGCAGGCCACCACAAGGATGGGCAGTTGATGTCCGGTTGGTGATCCCCTCTAGTGGGTTACCTTGGTAGGTTCCCTGGAAGCTACAAAGTACCCCAGGAAGGGCCAGGGGATGTCCTGGTTGGTGATCGCCATTGCCCCCCTCTGGTGGTTTACCTTGGTAGGCTCTCTGACAGCGGGGCACAAGGATGGGCCGAGGGTGTCCGGATTTGGGGTCGCCGTTCCGGACCCGTTGTCTGGTCGCCGTCCAGACTAGAAGTTCTGGGCAGTAACTTAGGCAGATGTTAACAACGCACACACACTCATGAAATATATATAATTACATTCATTCCCCAATGAGCGGTGTTGTGGCACTAAGTGATGGTTGTATGGGGACTTTGTTAATGGCTCTATCACTTCCTAAGTATCAAAGGAACTGAACCAAAAAGGAATGAAAGCATAAACAAAAGATATACAAAATATTGTTCTCACACTAAGATCATCTAATTGGACTGTATTCGTCCAATGTTCTGGCAAAATTACTATCATGGCATTGTCTCTAATGCCATTTCATTTTGTGTCTCGGGACCCCCCCACCAGCTGGTGGTGTTGGTGTCCGAGGCGCAAACTAAAAGGTTGGACCCTATGTACGAGTTGTCAGCGGCCACGTTGTTATGAGAATGGCTGGAACCTGTCAACAAAATCTCCTGATGTTTGTGCTTCAAAACGCTCAGTGGCTGTCGAGGCCTGTCAGTCACCACCGCGTCCGCGTGTGAACCTCTTCAGTACCTGCGAACTGAGATGAGGATATCGGTCTGTGACATCGCAAAGTGTTTCACCAGTGGGAGTCATCGGGTCAGTTGCTGGACTGACGCCATTAGTGTCATTGTAAGGGGTGACAGTCCCCAACAAAGAGGAAGGTGTATCATCGAAAGCAGAGTATACTCTGCGCATCAATGTTTTTCTTGCTGAGACGGCCGCAGTGCTTGTGGAAGTGTCCGAAGGGCAAGAGAAGTTCCTCTCAAGTACCATATTGCACGACTGCAAGGATGAGGGAAGTTGCTTATTCACAGAGACAGCTGGCTCGAAATCATGAAAATAATACTCAATCAGGTTAGCTGATGGAATGTGTCGAGATGTCGTAATATCTCCTTGGATCGGATTCTGCACCAAGACGTTTCTAAACATCTTTTTCCCAAGGGGTGCTTTCGACAGATACCCCTCGTGAATGACTGCGTTGTGACAGTGTGGTCAGTGGAGAAGTCACTGTGGCCTGTGACCATACTTGGTTGGTTTTCCAATCCATCAATGGGAGTAACCGATCCATCAAGTCTGCTCCAAGTAGCAGGGGTACAGTTTCGAGGCTGGTGACATTCACAGGGTGAACGAGCGATACGTCCTTGATGTGTAGTTTCAGCATGACTCTCAATGTGAGAGGTGAGGTAGTCTGAGTGACCCCTCGAAGTGTAGTGTCGCAGCGTTCCACTTTTAACCAACGTTTAGTTGGCTTCAAAGCCCTTTTGAGATCATCGAACAATGTTTGAGAGATGAGTGATATTGTCGCACCCGAATCAATTAGCGCATGACAAGTTAAGCAGTCCTACAGGACTGTTTCCAGGTATGGCCATTTAGATTCGTGGTTAGTGGACATATTCCCCACAAAGTGGAGTGGTTGTTCGCAACAACGTGATGTGCCATTTCTGTTCAAGATGGAAGCAGATTAACTTTTCTGATTTTGAGTGGGCTTGGCTTTAACGAAGCGTTTGACCTTTTTCTTCGCAACCTTTGTATCAGAGTCTATAGACAAAGCCAGTGGGCTTGTACTTGATCCAGCAGGCCCTGGATAGGGTCTTGAATGAGAGCGGGAGACATTTTAACTTTAACGTCCTTGCTATGGGTGTTAATTCCTGCGGACCTGGTGTCCAGTAATTCCCCTTGTGACTTATATTTTACCCTTTTCTCAAATTGTTCTCGCTTTAGTTCTTCCCATAGTGGAACTTCTGGAGAACATTGAAAAGGACGTTTTGATCGTCCTTTAACCCTCTGATACCGTTGTGCTCTGACACTTTTTGTGGGTTGGGTGCAGGAACGTAGCGAACAGGTCGATTGTAGCGGTAGTCATGTTGATGGCGACGTACTTTACAGTTATTTCGAATGCGGAGGTTATTGGAATCATGATTTGGTGGTAGAAACTGTTGTGCGTCATCTCTCAACGCTCCAATACTTGATAATGCACCCTCTAACTGGAGTGAGTGCTCCTGGTCAAACTTAAATCCCGAGTGGTAAGGGCTCTTAGCATTGTGAACTTTTGATGCCTCAAAAGCTGTGCTTGCAAGCTCTCTGAGTTGTAAGATAGACAAGCCAATGTTGGCGGCAGGGCCCAAGTAGGTAATGAAGGTGGTATACATGTTTGACAGGAACATTTGCTTAAATGGTAACCGGTCCTATTCCATTCCTGTTTCAGTGTTTAGGCCAAAGTAAGCTGAACGAAATGTATGATAGTAAGCTTGTGGGTGTTCGTTCCGAGCTTGTTTGACGGTGTTAGCCAGTGAGCTATTGTGTTTACGAGTCGCAGAACCACTGAATTCTACTTTCAAAGCTGTGGCAACTTTAGCGTAGTCGTTTAGCACATGTTGCTGTTGAAGATGAATGAACCTTGTCACGTGTCTATTCGACGTTTGCTTCAACAGGTAAACTTTGTCAGAACCCGTAGCGTTCGGGTAGCCATCCAACGTGTCCTCTATGTCAGCTAGGAATGTCTCAGTATCATTTGGTTGACCTGGAACGGGGTCAAAGGTGGGGAAATTCTTGACGAGTTTGTCAAGGTATTCCGCGCCAAGCGGGCGGAGAGGGTTGGCTTCATGCTGTGGAGAGATTGGGGCCGAAAGGCCAAGAGGAGAAGCCAAGCCTTGTTGCTGTTGGCCAAGAGGCGCCATATTACTCAGTGCCGAATGGCAAAGAGGAGAAGACTGAGGGACATATGAGGAAGGCAAGGTCTGAAACCTATCGTCTTTACTCCTGTGAGTACAGGCCTCCGGTTGCTTGGATGGATAGTCACGCTGTAGAGCGTGACCATTATGGACTTCCTCCAGATGGTACCTAAGGGTGGTATTCTGCTGCATTGCAGAGTCCACTTCAGCACTTAGAGTACTGATGTTGGACACATGAGTGTCACACCTGCTCCTTTCAGTCTCAAACTTATCTGTCATGGTTTGCAGATAGAGGTCTTGAGTACGGAGCGAGAGATTCAGTGATGAGATTTCCTCCGCTTGCTTAGAGATCAATATTTCCATCTTCATCACCTGAGTTCTCTCATCATTCATTTGGTCAGCGACTTCAATGAGTTCTGCTGATTTGTCATCCAACTTTGTCATTTTGTTCATTAACTGTTGATGGCATTTATAGCTTTAAAGGAATGATTAGAATACTCCACTCAGAAACCATATAATTATAGAAATGTACTCGAATCATAAAGTTATAATTAATGGTGTGTGTAGTTTTAGTCAGTCAAACAATATGTCTATTATAGTGTCTTGCACAGACTGTCTGAGCAAGATTCGGGGCCAACCTTGGCTAGGGGCTACTGAGAGATTGGGGAGAGGACAGGGAGTGATTCTCACTGTGTTTTCACGGTCCCTAATCTTTGTCGGCTGGGTAGCAGGACATTGTGTGAATGTGTGTGCGTATGCTTGTGTGAATGTGTGTGTATATGTTTGTGTGAATGTGTGTGCGTGAGAAGCCAGTATAAAATTAATTGTTTTGTGCAACAAGCTAGCGCGCTCTCGTAAAGAAATTCTGACTATCGTAGCTGGGCCTCCGTCTGATTAATTTAAACCTACAAATTCTGGGTTTAAGGCTGAGTAGTTAATTGAATTGGGTTTATGAACATTGAGAACATAATTCTCGTCACAATTGGTCCTTCGAGAACCTGCCTCTGTCGTCCCAAGGAACTGCTGAAATCCGTGCACGAGCGGATCCAGGATCTGTAAGATAAAGACCTGACCTCTGACTTGAGGGTTTATTTCAAGATCTAACCTACATTGCCATAATTTGCTAATAAATTCATTAAAAATCCTACAATGTGATTTTCTGGATCTTTTTTTCTCATTTTGTCTGACATAGTTGAAGTGTACCTACGATGAAAATTACAGGCCTCTCTCATCTTTTTAAGTGTGATAACTTGCACAATTGGTGTCTGACTAAATACTTTTTTTGCCCCACTGTCGCTCTGATCATCCAACGAAAAAGGGAAGCCTAATATAGCGGAGGGAGATACGAGATATTAACGTCAATAGAACAAGCAACAACAGAAAAATAGGCTGTTGACGAGGGATTTACGACCCCTGGAAAATAGTTTATGGTTGTATACGGGTGAGACCTAATGTCCGATCGACACCCCGACAAACTTTATAGATTAAGTTTCAAGAAAGGAAAAACACAGATCCGTAATGGCTCGAAGGTATCTGCACTACCAATTTAAACTATCTATGTTGAGACCTAACCGTTAACTTGGCCAATATACATTAGCCGATCTAACATACTAAGATCTAACAGTAATTGATCTAAAGTATATTAGCAGGGAGGGAGGCAAGAACTACCGGAGGCACGCAAAATAGGTCTGACTATTCCGTGAAAGGAGACACCCACATAGATTGTGAGATTAAAGAGACACAAACATAGATTTTGCAGGAATAACAACTATAGTAATTGGATAACGGGAAAAAGCACATACATAGATCATGGAAATACATACACACAGATTTTGAGAATAGGTATAGGAACTACAAGGGTTACCCCAAAGGAGGTCCCGGAATTAACGGGAGATGAGAAATATATGCAGGGAACACTAGTTACAATAAGAGGAACACCTATTTTGGCCCGACATGAGTAGTAAGTGCGAATTTGAGGAGTAAGTACGAATTTGACGGACATTTAAATATAGAAAAACTGGAATCAATGATTAAACAAATACATAGGGTTTGTGGGGACAAGGCAGATAAACAATGAGCAGAGGGGCTAGACACTGCGAGGGAATGGTTAGCCGAGGTGAGGAAGAGAGCTGAGGAAGAAAGGAAAAAGAAGGAAGATGTAAGTTGCCAGCAACAGAGAGCAATAACTCCCACGGCTCCTCTGGAGGTCCCTCATAAACCTCAATTATAGCCCAGTGAGGAGAGGAGTAGCAGAGTGGCTGGATGACGAAGATGAAAGGGAGGCTAGTCAGTATCCTCTAATTGCCTTGCCCAACCTACGGGCTGGGGACGCAGGACAGGAACCTATTTTAGAAGTGTATAGGGCATGGACCCATATGGATGTAGAAAGAGAGGTGGGAGGAATGGTACACCCTAAAACAGGCATGGAAAGATTTAGAAGGGATCTAGAAGGTTTGACATCCAAAATCAAATTATAGACCTGATCAAAACCATACCCATTAAAGCTGGAAGCAATTAAAGGGATAACACCCACTTTTGAACAGCTACGAAAGGGAGGGGATATCACACCGGGGAATGAAGCGTTCTGTAACTCCTCTTCTTCCAGTGACGAAAGCATTTCTTAGCACTGACTGGAGAATGGAGTCAGATTTAAATTACTGAATCATAGAAGAGACTGTTACCTAAATCGAATGAATTCTAAATAATAACGGAGAGATAATTGCGATAGAGTTGTGCCCATCGAAATGTGTTTTTATTCTTATGGATTGAAATTGAACAGGAAGTTAAGGTATACTAACATTATAATCTGTTTCCATTACGTGGAACCATGACAGGTTCGCAAAGTCAATTGCAGGTTGAGTTAATTTTATTTTAAAGGGACAGTGCACGTTAATCACAGTTGTGGGGGTCTATTGGCAGGGTGTTCATATCAAGCATTTTGAGAGACTGTTTGCAGACAGACAGAATGGGTTTTGCATATAACCATTGAGGAAATTTAAAACTAATGATTTGAGGGAATACAATGGAATTATCATTATTATTAGGTTTTGTTTGTAATAAACTTTCGGGTTTGAGGAGATTTCCATGTTTCCCAGCGACACGTTATCTTAAAGGGGTACACTCACATATGGAATATTAGAAGTTTTGTTTTCTGAGTTTTAATTAAACACGTGAATTCTTTAGATAAAGGGTTCTTTAGTTTGTCTAATATAGTATGGAACACGACGGTAAAAGGGTGGTATGACCTTTGACCTCTATCATGGCTTTCCGTTGGGGTCTAATCAGCCTCATGGGAGGGCCATTTGGATAATGAATTTGAGGTCATTTGTGGTACTGATTTTAAGGTAAATTGATAATTATGGATGTGTTTATAGTTCTTTGACATAGTTGTAATTTGAACCAACGAGAAGAAAGAAATGGCATAGCCTTGGATTAATGGTAGATTTATATTAAGTATTTAGAACCTAATCCAGGCCAACAGGACAGGGATATATGACATCTGTGGTGATTCAGGATTATCGATAGGATCGAGATAATCTTAACTTCTTTGGGGTAGGGGGCAGTATTGGGTAGTTTAGATGAAAAACGTGCCCAAATTTAGCCGCCTGCTACTCAGCCGTAAAGGCTAGAATATGCATATAATTAATATATTTTGATAGAAAACACTCTGACGTTTCTAAAACTGTTTGAATGATGTCTGAGTATAACAGAACTCATATGGCAGGCATAAACCTGAGAAACATCCAACCAGGAAGTGGGAAATCTGAGGTTTGTGGTCAACTCAGCCCCCATTGAAGATACAGTGGGATATCAGTTATGTTTCACATCCCAAGGCTTCCACTAGATGTCAGTATTTAGTATTTAGAAACGGTTTGAGGATTCTTCTCTAAAGGAGGGGCTTATAAGGGCTCTTTGAGTGAGTGGTCTGGCAGAGTGCCACAGCCTCGGTCTGGCGCGCTCACGTGAAAGGTAGCAACGTTCCACTTCATTTGTAAAGACAAAGAAATTGTCCGGTTGGAACATTAATGAAGTTTTATTTTAAAAACATCTTAAAGATTGATTACATACTTAGTTTGGCATGTTTCTACGGGCTGTAACAGAACTTTTTGAACTTTTTGTCTGACGTTCGGTGCGACCTGAACACGCTTTTGGATTTGTTTACCAAACGCCCTAACAAAAGAAGATATTTGGACATAACTGATGGAACTTATCGAACAAATCAAACATTTATGGTGGAACTGGGATTCCTGGGAGTGCATTCTGATGAAGATCATGAAAGGTAAGTGAATATTTAAAATGCTATTTCTGAGTAATGTTGATACCATGCCTCCATTTAAAGGGATATCAACCAGATTCGGTGACCAGTGACCAGTCTTTAGACATAGTTTCAGGCTTTTATTTTGAAAAATGAGTGAGGAACAACCCATCGCGTCAGTGGATGGCTGGGTGCCAGCAGCGTTTTGTATGCGCAAAAGCCATTTTCTCTCTCTCGCCTATGGAAGAAGCTACATTCCAGTGGACATATTATCGATTATATATTGTAAAATCAACCTGAGGATTGATTATAAAAAACATTTGACATCTTTCTACGCACTTTACGGATACACTTTGGATTTTTCGTCTGCGATGTCGTGACCGCTCGAGCCTGTGAATTTCTGAACATAATGCGCCAAACAAATGGAGGCTCGGGACAGGATGCATGGCAATGTCCAGACTGACCACAGTAAAGACAACGTTGCTTGTTAATCCTCCACCATCTCTCCAGAGAGGAAACCTGGTGCTTCCCAATTGTATTGGCTCTTCTGAAGGATATGAAGGAGAACCAGAGCCGAATTGAGGACTCTGACGGGGTACAGGACAAGCAAATGCAGCATAAGCCAGTGGAACAAAGAAAGAATTGACTCCCTCAGCGGAACCCAAAACACTGGAAACAACTCTGAAACCCTCCGTCCTCTCACGACGACGTTCCCGAAGCCGGTTGTCAATCCGGATGGCCAGAATGATAAGCTCATCCAGAGTGTCAGGGTTGTCCCGGGAAGTCGGTTCATCCTTGAGGACCTCGCTGAGGCCGTTCAGAAAGGCTGAGTGAAGTGCCTCTGTATCCAACCGCTTTCAACGGCAAGAATCCGAAAGTCAATGGTGTAATCTGCTACCCTCCGGCTGCCGTGTCAAAGCACAATGAGTCTTTGAGCAGCGTCCCTGCCACTGATGGGGTGATCAAAACCCCTCTTCGTCTCCTGGGTGACACTTTGTCAATTAAAACAAATGTCTGATTGCTTCTCTCATATGGCCGTAGCCCAGGCCAGAGCCCGTCCTGAGAGCAAGGAGATGACGTATGAGGCTCCCAAAGGGAGGAAGACATTGAGCTGGTAGGGAGTGGAGGATTAGGAACAGCCACAGGTGCAGCAGCCGTTGCTACCGACTGTCACGGACACAAGAGTTATTAAATCATCCGACAATGTCTGCAGGTGCGCATCATGGCGACCAATTTATTTCATTTTTATTTAAGCTTTATTTAACTATGCATGTACATGCACATCCAATCACAGTTCCATGGTGGGTGAGAGCCGACCCTAAATAGTGGAATTCGGAGTGTTCCTCGGATGACTGAAAAATCTCTGCTGGGTCCATTGTAGGCTTAGGACTACTGTACCAATAATGCAAGTACGAACTCGAATCCAGGGGCAGAGAAACACAGCAAGCAGGGGTAAGGATAAATCCAGAACTTTTACTTAGTTTAACAGATACAAGGCAACCGCACAAGAGCACACTAATAAAACATGAGACCTAAGCAAAGATACAGGCCAACAGAGGAACCTAAACCTTTAAAAATGACTCTCTCCATAAATACGTCTCTCACTGTTGCCGCCTGCTTACCGACCCCCCTCAGCTCCCAGCTGTGCCCTGGACACCAAATGTGAATTGATCGCCCCCCCATCTAGCTTCAGAGTTTGTTCTGTTAGGTGACCTAAACTGGGATATGCTTAACACCCCGGCAGTCCTACAATCTAAGCTAGATGCCCTCAATCTCACACAAATCATCAAGGAACCCACCAGGTACAACCCTAAATCTGTAAACAAGGGCACCCTCATAGACGTCATCCTGACCAACTGGCCCTCCAAATACACCTCCGCTGTCTTCAACCAGGATCTCACCGATCACTGCCTCATTGCCTGTATCCGCTATGGATCCGCAGTCAAACGACCACCCCTCATCACTGTCAAACACTCCCTAAAACACTTCTGTGAGCAGGCATTTCAAATCGACCGAGCCCGGGTATCCTGGAAGGACATTGACCTCATCCCGTCAGTTGAGGATGCCTGGTCATTCTTTAAAAAAACCTTCCTAACCATTTTAGATAAACATGCTCCCTTCAAAAAATGCAGAACTAAGAACAGATATAGCCCTTGGTTCACTCCAGACCTGACTGCCCTCGATCAGCACAAAAACATCCTGTGGCGGACTGCAATAGCATCGAATAGTCCCCGCGATATGCAACTGTTCAGGGAAGTCAGGAACCAATACACGCAGTCAGTCAGAAAAGCTAAGGCCAGCTTCTTCAGGCATAAATTTGCATCCTGTAGCTCCAACTCCAAAAAGTTCTGGGACACTGTGAAGTCCATGGAGAACAAGAGCACCTCCTCCCAGCTGCCCACTGCACTGAGGCTAGGTAACACGGTCACCACCAATAAATCCATGATTATCGAAAACTTCAACAAGCATTTCTCAACGGCAGGCCAAGCCTTCCCCCCCCCCGCAGCTACTCGCCCAAGCCTCTACAGGTTCTCCTTTACCCAAATCCGAATAGCAGACGTTCTGAAAGAGCTGCAAAAACTGGACCGGTACAAATCAGCTGGGCTTGACAATCTGGAACCTCTATTTCTGAAACTATCCGCCGCCATTGTCCCAACCCCTATCACCTGCCTGTTCAACCTCTCTTTCATATCGTCTGAGATCCCCAAGGATTGGAAAGCTGCCGCAGTCATCCCCCTCTTCAAAGGGGGAGACACCCTGGACCCAAACTGTTACAGACCTATATCCATCCTGCCCTGCCTATCTAAGGTCTTCGAAAGCCAAGTCAACAAACAGGTCACTGACCATCTCGAATCCCACCGTACCTTCTCCGCTGTGCAATCTGGTTTCCGAGCTGGTCACGGGTACACCTCAGCCACGCTCAAGGTACTCGACGATATCATAACCGCCATCGATAAAAGACAGTACTGTGCAGCCGTCTTCATCGACCTTGCCAAGGCTTTCGACTCTGTCAATCACCATATTCTTATCGGCAGACTCAGGAGCCTCGGTTTTTCTGATGACTGCCTTGCCTGGTTCACCAACTACTTTGCAGACAGAGTTCAGTGTGTCAAATCGGAGGGCATGCTGTCCGGTCCTCTGGCAGTCTCTATGGGGGTGCCACAGGGTTCAATTCTCGGGCCGACTCTTTTCTCTGTATATATCAATGATGTTGCTCTTGCTGGGGGCGATTCCTACGCAGACGACACCATTCTGTATACTTCCGGCCCGTCCTTGGACACTGTGCTATCTAACCTCCAAACGAGCTTCAATGCCATACAACACTCCTTCCGTGGCCTCCAACTGCTCTTAAACGCTAGTAAAACCAAATGCATGCTTTTCAACTGTTCGCTGCCTGCACCTGCACGCCCGACTAGCATCACCACCCTGGATGGTTCCGACCTTGAATATGTGGACATCTATAAGTACCTAGGTGTCTGGCTAGACTGTAAACTCTCCTTCCAGACTCATATCAAACATCTCCAATCGAAAATCAAATCTAGAGTCGGCTTTCTATTCCGCAACAAAGCCTCCTTCACTCACGTTGCCAAGCTTACCCTAGTAAAACTGACTATCCTACCGATCCTCGACTTCGGCGTTGTTATCTACAAAATAGCTTCCAACACTCCACTCAGCAAACTGGATGCAGTTTATCACAGTGCCATCCGTTTTGTCACTAAAGCACCTTATACCACCCACCACTGTGACCTGTATGCTCTAGTCGGCTGGCCCTCGCTACGTATTCGTTGCCAGACCCACTGGCTCCAGGTCATCTACAAGTCAATGCTAGGTAAAGCTCCGCCTTATCTCAGTTCACTGGTCACGATGGAAACACCCACCCGTAGCACACGCTCCAGCAGGTGTATCTCATTGATCATCCCTAAAGCCAACACCTCATTTGGCCTTTCGTTCCAGTTTTCTGCTGCCTGTGACTGGAACGAATTGCAAAAATCGCTGAAGTTGGAGACTTTTATCTCCCTCACCAACTTCAAACATCTTCTATCTGAGCAGCTAACCGATCGCTGCAGCTGTACATAGTCTATCGGTAAATAGCCCACCCCTTTTTACCTACCTCATCCCCATACTGTTTTTATTTATTTACTTTTCTGCTCTTTTGCACACCTATATCTCTACCTGTACATGACCATCTGATCATTTATCACTCCAGTGTTAATCTGTAAAATTGTAATTATTCGCCTACCTCCTCATGCCTTTTGCACACAATGTATATAGACTCTTTTCCTTTTCTTTTTTCTACTGTGTTATTGACTTGTTAATTGTTTACTCCATGTGTAACTCTGTGTTGTCTGTTCACACTGCTATGCTTTATCTTGGCCAGGTCACAGTTGTAAATGAGAACTTGTTCTCAACTAGCCTACCTGGTTAAATAAAGGTGAAATAAAAAAATATAATAAAAATAACAAGGCAACCAGATCAACAGAGAGGGTAATAAACACAGGAGAATCCAATGACTAATTATCAGGGTAACCTGAAATCTAGAAAACAGGGTACGGGTGCCCTCCAGCGGTAACCTAAGGAAACAACAATCAAATAACACAGAAACTGTGACACTTCTGGCTTGTACCATTAGTTTGTCTAATTCTTCTGCATCCGTTGGTACCATTAGTCTGTGTGTTTAATGGGGGCTGAGCTAGAAAGGTGTTTGTGACACAAGGGCGGATCCTGAAGGGACCCGGGGCCAAGTCTTTGTACAAAAATGTCTGTAGAGTCCAAATGGTTTGAGCTGCAAACAATCAAAAGCGATCTATGAAAAGTTGGGACTCTCATGTGACATGTTGCGCTCTATATGACGTTCACAAGCTACACAATAGTCGTTAGAAGGTAAGGGTGGGGTTCTTCATAGAACATCATAGGAAATCCCAGGACGTAGTGTCTATAAAACTGTAATAAGCTCACATAGTTGCTGTCACAAACTCCACACAGTTGTCACTGACTAGTTGGATATTTATTTCCCACTGAGCAAACCATTTCTGTACTTACAGCATTCATATGAATTCCTTTTTATCAGGTTTTTATAATAAAAACATAAACATGCAGATAAATGAAAGTCAGATGGGTCTCGGGACTGATAAGGTTAAAGAAAACAAGTTCTTCTATCAAGTTATAAAATCCTGAACTTCCCTTTAATCTCTTAAAGGTCACTCAACATACCTCCTACCCTGACCTAATCCTCTTCCTTATTATCTACATCTTCACCTCGTGGCCAACATCGGCCTCATAGTACTGATCTCCATGGAGAGGAGCCTGCATCATCCCATGTACATCCTTTTCTGAAACTTGTCTCTTAATTAGATAGTTGGGGCTACAGCGATAATACCTCGTCTATTAGGGGACATTTTGACAGCAGCTCCCGAGCGATATATCACTTACATGGAGTGTGTCATTCGGGCTTTCTGTGCTCATGTTTATGCACCTCCTTATTCAAGCTCTCCTGCGAGACCGTGTTTATAAATAACATATATGTCTTAACATTTACTGTTATGCTGTTTGTCTCGTCCATAGGCAGCATCAGTCTCGCATATCTGAAGATTGCTATTGTTTGTCTGAGTAGTAGAACAGCTCTTTAAACAGCAAGGCCCTGACAACCTGTAGCACATGCTTACTGGTCTACCATATTGCGCTGGGATGTGGGTTTACCATTATCATCCTCCATTGCTTCCTAGCCTATGCAGACCTGTGCAAACTGAATAGTGTGCTGGTTAGTGTGGTCCCTACCCGTGTCAACCACATAATATATGGTTTACAGACTAAAGAGATTGAACAGGATATTTAGGGTGTTCAAAGAGCCAAGGTAGACGCAGGATTCTGTGTTAAATCTGATGGGAAAATAAATCATATATAATATAATGAGAACTGCAGTATATGTGTGTGGCATACTATGTTTTCAAACTGACATTTATTTTAGGTGGTGCAAAGTTTTGGGTGGTGTTCCATGAATCATTTCTTGATTTCATTTCCAAATGCAAACCATCATATTATATTTTATTATGCAAAGTTTTATTTTAATTTGTGACGCTTACAGAGAAGGCAGAGGCACAAAACCAAAATCTGTTGGTACACTTTATTCTATTTCTCTGATATTTAGGAATAATATTGTGAGATTGTAATTACACAATAATCACCTGACAATGACTGTTGTTTCTTTGGTATTGATTAAAAACAAGTATAATCACATACCATTTAGTACTGTATCTGGTAGTTTGTACAATGCAATTGAACAGGACTTTACAGTTCTTATTTCGTTTTTATCAATAAACTTAAACATTTTAAATCAGATGTATACAGTTGTGCAACCTACACAATGAACCAAATGGTAAACACAAATATTGTTTGGTTTCGTTTATAAGTGCATGATAATGAAACATTTAGCTGTTCTGCTTTCCAAACAACAAACAATAATTGGAAACAGTGACTTTGCATTATTTGGGAATCTCTGAAAATTATCACACTTTTTAGCCCATACTAAACTATTTTAAAGGAGCTTGAATTGAATGTTTTGCTGTCAGGACAGTGTGTTGAGTGTTTTGCGGCTCTGAGGTGAGACGTCGGTGTCGGCAGAAGGCCCTCTTGATGGCCACTCTGAGCTCCTTGTTCCTCAGGCTGTAGATCATCGGGTTCAGGAAAGGAGTCAGAGCCGAGTACAGCACCGACACGATGATACGCACCTACAACAATAACACAACATGAATACAACATTAAGACAACCGCAATGCAACAATGATACCCACAACCACAATATAATAAACAAAAAGTTACACATTATTAAACAACAATGATATGCACTTACAACATCAACACAATGTTATCTAACCTTATCACAACGTTATTAACAGTATGGCCTTGATCATATTCAACCATAAACATATACATAGCATTATTAGGGATGGTTGGATTCCATTTCAATTCCAATCAATTCAGGAAGTACTCTGAAATTCCAATTATTCTCAACGCTTTTCAAATAGGAAAATGGAATCACAATTTGAATTTCGTATACTTTCTTAATTGACTGGAATTGAAATGAAATTGACCCCAACCCTGTTATTGGGATTTTCACAGCACTGACAACATGACACAAATGTACAGTGACTGAAGAGCATCAGTATGTTACACTAAAATAATACAACAGTGCCATCTCCTGGTAGGAATGCCTTTTGCGTACCATTAGACATCAACAGTGAATGACAAATCAGAGAGGACATGGGTTACCAGAGTAATGGCGCAAATATCAGTCAAACTCTTCAACTGGTGAATGTAAGATCACAGTGTTGACTGAAGGTTGTCTGATGGAGGAGTTAAACAGTCCTTAAAACAGGGAAAGGGGGAAGGGGGGAAAGAGGATGAAGAGGAGGGTCACCTCTGGAGAGAAGTTTCCCACACGGTAGGAGATATAGACAAATGAGGCAGAGCTGTAAGAAATGGACACAACCGTCAGGTGGGCGGCACAGGTGCTAAACGCCTTCAGTCGCTCTGCGGTGCCCATTTTAGCTATCTTCACACCGATGAGGATGTAGGAAGTGAGGATGAGCACACCCGTGGTGAGCAGCGCTATGAGGGCAAAAGACAGTGACACAATGCTGTCCACCTGAGTGTCCCCACACACCAGCAGCCTCACTGAGGACGGGTCACACCAGCAGTGGCGCACCACGTTGGGTCCACAGTATGAACGCTGTACTGCCATGCTAGTGTTTGGGAAGGTGCAGATGGCACCGAAGGTCCATGCCCCAATGATGAGTAGCAGGCAGATGGGGCGGGTCATCACAGCGGCATAGCGGAGAGGATTACAGATAGCCACATAGCGGTCGTAGGCCATAGCGGTCAGCAGGGCGCGGCCGGTAACAGACATGTGGATGAAACAGTACATCTGGAGGAAGCAGCCGGGGACGGACACAGTCTTGACCTCAGTCAGGAAGCCTGACAACATGTTGGGGATGGTGACCGTTGTGTAAATCATGTCCACGATGGACAGGTTGTGGAGGAAGAAGTACATGGGGGAGCCCAGCTTCGGGTCGGTCCGGACCTTTAGGATGAGATAAAGAAAGCAGTTAGACAGTGATGTCATAGATAGGCCCAGCGGAGAGTTTTTCCTGACAACATGACTCGACCAGGGGAAACTCTGGGCCCAAGCCATAAATCTCAAGAGTTCTAAACTCCTGACTCCTGAGGAGTATAGTGTAGTCTACGGGCCCTGAGAGCAAATTCTAAGTGAGAGGACCTGAACAAAACCCTTTGAATACTTACACTAACTACAACTCATGGTCTCTTATAACATCATCTCTATCTAATGTTATTGTGATCTGGTTCTGGCTGTGCGTGTACAATGTACAGTACCAGGTAGATGATCATGATGTTTCCACCTAGGATGACGGTGTAGGCCAGCAGGAAGATGATAAACAGGACCATCTTCTTCTCCCCCAGACTGGCCAGGCCCTGGATGATGAAGAAGGCGACAGGGCTGGACTGGGTGCTGTTCATACCTCTGGGCCAGTGGGCCTGATAGGATCTCAGACAAACCTGGTGCAGACAGAGAGATACATTGATACCTTGTAGCCTACAGATAGAATAAGTTCATTCTTAACAAACATGGCTTTGTACAGTTATATTCTTGTTACGAAAGTATCTACAATAATATATGGTGTAACTATAATTTCTATGAAAAGTGTTGCCTGTAGAAGCAAAAAATATAACTCTTATTATTTCAGATTCTCAAC
The DNA here is from genome assembly GCF_023373465.1 of Oncorhynchus keta. Taxonomy (NCBI): domain Eukaryota; kingdom Metazoa; phylum Chordata; class Actinopteri; order Salmoniformes; family Salmonidae; genus Oncorhynchus; species Oncorhynchus keta. The sequence continues at coordinate 36,002,167 of NC_068431.1, read as the reverse complement.
CTTGGTGGTGTCAGAGTGGGGAAATCTATGATATATTCGATGTGATATAACACAAACGTATACTAATTCATAGGAAGTGGTTCTCAATTATGTTCAGTTACAGGCCCAATGCAGTCAAAATTCTGTCGTATTGTACAACAGCTGATAAAACGCAGACTGTAAACGTGTGAAGAAATTTGATGTTATTATTTCCTGATAGTTGCTAGTTGAAAATACAATCTACACAGGACCTTCTAATCGGGAGGTTTCGCATGGGTGGAGTTTTGTATGGATCGAGGCAGTATAATGCTTGGAACTCCAACTTCCATCTTCAGCGTGTTCATGACAACTGTGAACTCGGGGAAAATGAGCTCAGACTGGGAATCATTGTTTTGAAGAGGTATCCAACTTGGAATTCCAAATTGGAAACTGCCATTTTTCTAGCCCTCCGACTTTACCACCTGGAGGTCACTGACATCATGATTTTACTAAGTTTTTTTCCAAGTTCTCAGTTGTCCAGAAAGTAACATTATTAATGGTCAGCTTTAATATTGCAGATAGATTGTAACATCCATCATTGTAACATCCATCAATGTAATTGTCTGCATAATTCATAATCCCCCACATATTTTTTGTAAATAGTAAATATATATATATATATATATATATATATATATATATATATATATATATACACATACATAGCCACATATACACAAATATACATACATATACATATAGTAACATTTGTTAATATAGACCAATAACAAACATTTCCAAACCTTTTTGCCAAGAACAGATTACTGTTCAGATGACATATTCATCCCCCTCCCCACTCAGACCACTCCCAGACAGTCCTAGACATTTTTTTGCTTGAGAAATAGTTTTGTTGAAAAGCTATTTTTGGTTATTTTTGACAATTTGGATGGAAAAATATTACAGTAAGGTACTTATTTGTTAGCCAGAAATGATTTGATATTGAAATAAAAATGCCTGCATTCGGCCTTTAACAAATCCAGCCAAAAGATTGAACGCTGATTTCAAAATGTGTTAGTGAATGCAAATATTGTGCACTAATCTGTTGAAATCTGATTACTATAACATAAACAGTTTGTAAACAAAACACACATTTACACTTAACGCTCATTTATAAATAATATCTCTATGAGTTATCTATACAAATTCACATAGTGTTTCCTACGGAAGTATTTTCAGACAAATCCACAAATCCAACTGTTAAAAAACTAAATCTATACGATAGTTTTGCAGTATTGGAGGGTTAACCTCTTACCTGAGTGAGTGCAGGTCACACTCAGTGATCTTGAAGCTGAGCAGCTTCTTAAATACAATTATTTTAACAGCATCCCATCGTCCCTGTTTTTCCACAGGATGATGTGAGAGGCCGAAGGGACTTGTTATTTATCTAGTTTGTATGTCTACACTACATTCATTAAGAACTTTCCCTGGAATAATTAAACAAGAGAGCTCCAATGCAACATATGTTTACATTAAACTCTAGGTAAATTGCATCATTACAGAATATTAATCATAAAAAGTAATTTAGTTGCTGTATTTAACTCTAATTGGTGGTGTTTGTGTGTATACTTCTCTGGTGAGTAATTAGGTATGGCCTCATTAGCTGCAAACAGATGTTAAATTGGGATTTTGTTACTGGTGGAACTGTCCGTAAAATCATGTTTAACAACTCTTACTGTGCACTGTCTTCTATTCCTACGGTGGATGAACAAAGCCCAGAATTCAACTGTAACACATGATTCCAAGAACACAGGATGAGATGTTACTATCCTTTGTGCAAGCACTTTAATTGTACTTATGACTCTGAGAATATACATTTTTTACTTAGGAACAGAAACAAATAACTAAACAACTGGACATAAGCAGTAGAAAAAGAGGCCTCAAGGCACATTTCAAATGACGCCCTTCACATTCAGTTTACACGTTTTGGGCCTAACTTGTTCTCTTGTCAAAAGTTAGGAATAAGGGCTCATTTGAGACACAGACCTTCAGATAAATCAGGTTTTACTCTCCCACAGCCTTGTACAATATCAACATTAGAATACCCTTCTGTAACGTCCTCTTCCTTTATGTTCTCTGGTTTATCAGAGTTCTTAAATGTACAGTGCCTTTAGAAAGTATTCACCCCCTTGGAATTTTTCCTATTTTGTTGCCTTACAACCTGGAATTAAAACATATTTTTTGGGGGGGTTGTATCATTTGATTCACACAACATGCCTACCACTTTGGAGATGCAAAATATTTTGAAACAAACAAGAAATAAGACAAAAAAACAGAAAACTTGAGCGTGCATAATTATTCACCCCCTCTAAAGTCAATACTTTATAGAGCCACCGTTTGCAGCAATTACAGCTGTAAGTCTCTTGGGATATGCCTCTATAAGCTTGGCACATCTAGCCACTGGGATTTTTGCCCATTCTTCAAGGCAAAACTGCTCCAGCTCCTTCAAGTAGGATGGGTTCCTGCTGGTGTACAGCAATCTTTAAGTCGGTGGCGGGGTAGCCTAGTGGTTAGAGTGTTGGACTAGTAACCGGAAGGTTGCAAGTTCACACCCCCGAGTTGACAAGGTACAAATCTGTTGTTCTGCCCCTGAACAGACAGTTAACCCACTGTTCCTAGGCTGTCATTGAAAATAAGAATTTGTTCTTAACTGACTTGCCTAGTAAAATATAAAAATATATATATATATATATATAAATAAAATAAAAAGTCATACCACAGACTCTCAATTGGATTGAGGTCTGGGCTTTAACTAGGCCATTCCAAGACATGTAAACATTTCCCCTTAAACCACTCAAGTGTTACTTTAGCATTGTCCTAATGGAAGGTGAACCTCCATCCCAGTCTCAAATCTCTGGAAGACTGAAACAGATTTCCCTCAATAACTTCCCTGTATTTAGAGCCATCCATCAGTCCTTCAATTCTTACTATTTTCCCAGTCCCAGCCGATTAAAAATATCCCCACAGCATGATGCTGCCACCACCATGCTTCACTGTGGGTATAGTGTTCTCGGTGTGATGAGAGGTGTTGGGTTTGTGCCAGACATAGCGTTTTCCTTGACAGACAAAAAGCTCAATTTTAGTCTCATCTGACCAGAGTACCTTCTTCACTATGTTTGGAGAGTCTCCCACATGCCTTTTGGCAAACAAACATGTTTGCTTATTTTTTCATTTAAGCACTGGCTTTTTTCTGGCTACTCTTCCATAAAGCCCAGCTCTGTGGAATGTACAGCTTAAAGTGGTCCTATGGACAGATACTCCAATCTCCGCCGTGGAGCTTTGCAGGTCCTTCAGGGTTATCTTTGGTCTCTTTGTTGCCTCTCTGATTAATGCCCTCCTTGCCTGGTCCGTGAGTTTTGGTGGGTGGCCCTCTCTTGGCAGGTTTGTTGTGGTGCCATGCTCTTTACATTTTTTATAATGTATTTAATGGTGCTCCGTGGGATGTTCAAAGTTTCAGATATTTTTTAGAACCCAACCCTGATCTGTACTTCTCCACAACTGTCTCTGGCCTGTTTGGAGAGCTCCTTGGTCTTCGTGGTGCCACTTGCTTGGTGGTGTCCCTTGCTTAGTGGTGTTGCAGCCTCTGCGGCCTTTCAGAACAGATGTATATACTGAGATCTTGTGACAGATCATGTGACAAAATCATGTGATTGCACACAGGTGCACTTTATTTAACGGATTATGTGACATCTGAAGGTAATTGGTTGCACCAGATCTTATTTTGGGGCTTCATAACAAGGGGGGTGAATAAATATGCACACACCACTTCTCCGTATTTATATATTTTTTTAATTTTTCAAGCAAGTAATTGTTCTAATTGTCCATTACATGACATCCAAATAGAAATCCATTTAAATTACAGGTTGAATTGCAACAACATAGAAAAAACGCCAAGGGGGTGAATACTTTTGCAAGGCACTGTATTCCACTGAAGACAAGTGTTAGATTCTCATGTATTGGCCACCTATGAATTTAAGGACACAGATGGAGCCATAGAGAGTACATTTCTGAACAGGATTATTTTCAGAATGAGGGGTGTTGTAGGTCTGCTGGTTTTACTGTTATGTCTGTTTGGGACATGTGCTCAGGGAGAGAGTGGAGGGGTCTGACATCACTCCACAGGGCTACAGCGAATAGGGAGTGGGGTCAAGGAACGGAGGCAGAGGAGACAACTCACAAACAGATGAAAAGTCAGACCTCTGCTGACATCTTGGCTGAACTGAGAGTCCTGAGAGACGTGGTGGTTGAACAGAGAGTGGAGCTGAGGAACATGGAGGAGCAGGTTGGGGAGCTGCAGAGAGAGAGACTACATGCAATAATACTCTTTTGGGATTTGAAGTAATTTTACAACCTATTTAGTCATGATGAAGATTCACATACTGATCAATGTCATTAATTTTGTTTTCCAGCTCAAGTAGCAGCCTTGGAGGCCAGAGTGACCACCACTGAGAGAGAAAATGTGGGTAAGAATATGTGATACAGTTGAAGTCGGAAGTTTACATACACAGATTAGAGTCATTAAAACTCATTTTCAACCACTCCACAAATTTCATGTTAGCAAACTATAGTTTTGGCAAGTCGGTTAAGATATCGACTTTGTTCAGGACACAAGTCATTTTTCAAACAGCTTGGAACATTCCAGAAAATTATGTCATGGGTTTAGAAGATTCTGACAGGCTAATTGACATAATTGGAGTCAATTGGAGGTGTACCTATGGATATAATTCAATGCCTACCTTCAAACTCCGTGCCTCTTTGCTTGACATCATGAGATAATCTAAATAAATCTGCCATGATGTCTGGTTCATCCTTGGGAGGAATTTCCAAATGCCTGAAGGTACCACATTAATCTGTACAAACAATAGTAGGCAAGTATAAACACCATGGGACCACGCAGCCGTCATACCGCTCAGGATGGAGACGCGTTCGGTCTCCTAGAGATGAACCTACTTTGGTGCAAAAGTGCAAATCAATCCCAGAACAACAGCAAAGGACCTTGTGAAGATGCTGGAGGAAACAGGTGCAAAAAGAAAACGAGTTAAACGAGTCCTATATTGACATAACCTGAAAGGCTGCTCAGAAGGAAGAAGCCACTGCTCCAAAAACACCATAAAAAGCCAGACTACGGGTTGCAACTGCACATGGGGACAAAGATAGTACTTTTTTGAGTAATGTCCTCTGGTCTGATGAAACCAAAATAGAACTGTTTGGCCATAACCATCGTTTTGTTTGGAGGAAAAACGGGGACGCTAGCAAGCTGAAGAACACCAACCAAACCGTGAAGCACAGGGTTGGCCGCATCATGTTGTGGGGGTGCTTTTCTGCAGGAGGGACTGGTGCACTTCACAAAATAGATGGGAAAATGATGTGGATATATAGAAACAACATCTCAAGACATCAGTCAGGGAGTTAAAGCTTGGTCTCAAGTTGGTCTTCCAAATGGACAATGACCCCAAGCATACTTCCAAAGTTGTGGCAAAATGGCTTAAGGACAACAAATTTGCTTACCGCCCCAAAAGGTCCACAGACGACGCAATCACAATCACACTGCACACTGCCCTAACCCATCTGGACAAGAGGAATACCTATGTGAGAATGCTGTTCATCGACTACCGCTCAGCATTCAACACCATAGTACCCTCCAAACTCGTCATCAAGCTCGAGACCCCGGGTCTCGACCCCACCCTGTGCAACTGGGTCCTGGACTTCTTGATGGGCCGCCCCCAGGTAGTGAGGGTAGGTAACAACATCTCCACCCCGCTGATCCTCAACACTGGGGCCCCACAAGGGTGGGTTCTCAGCCCTCTCCTGTACTCCCTGTTCACCCACAACTGCGTGGCCATGCACGCCTCCAACTCAATCATCAAGTTTGCAGACGACACTACAGTGGTAGGCTTGATTACCAACAACGACGAGATGGCCTACAGGGAGGAGGTGAGGGCCCACGGAGTGTGGTGTCAGGAAAATAACCACACACTCAACGTCAGCATACAGCAGAGAGAGCACCCCCCTATCCACATCGACGGGACAGTAGTGTAGAGGGTACAACGTTTTAAGTTCCTCGGCGTACACATCACGGACAATCTGAAATGGTCCAACCACACAGACAGCATAGTGAAGAAACTCGGCTTGTGTCCAAAAACACTCACAAACTTTTACAGATGCACAATCGAGAACAACCTGTCAGACTGTATCACCGCATGGTACGGCAACTGCTCCGCCCATAACCGTAAGGCTCTCCAGAGGGTAGTGAGATCTGCACAACGCATCACCGGGGGCAAACTACCTGCCCTCCAGGACACCTACACCACCCGATGTCACAGGAAGGCCAAAAAGATCATCAAGGACAACAACCACCCGAGCCACTGCCTGTTCACCCCGCTATCATCCAGAAGGCGAGGTCAGTACAGGTGCATCAAAGCTGGGACCGAGAGACTGAAAAACAGCTTCTATCTCAAGGCCATCAGACTGTTAAATAGCTATCACTAACATTGAGTGTCTGTTGCCAACATAGTGACTCAACTCCAGCCACTTTAATAATGGAAAAATGTATGTAATTAATGTATCACTAGCCACTTTAAACAATGCCACTTCATGTAATGTTTACATTCCCTACATTACTAATCTCATATGTATTCTGTACTCTATACCATCTACTGCATCTTGCCTATGCCGTTCTATACCATCACTCATTCATATATTTTTGTATGTACATATTCTTATTCATCCGTTTACACTTGTGTGTGTGTGTATATAAGGTAATTGTTGTGAAATTATTAGGTTAGATTGCTCGTTGGATATTACTGCATTGTCGGAACTAGGAGCACAGGCATTTCGCGACACTCGCATTAACATCTGCTTACCATGTGTATGTGACAAATAAAATGTGATTTGATTTGAAGTCAAGGTACTGGAGTGGCCATCACAAAGCCCTGATCTTAATGTGTGGGCACAAAGTAAAAGCATGTGCGAGCAAGGAGGACAACAAACCTGACTTCATTACACCAGCTCTGTTAGGAGGAAAGGGCCAAAATACACCCAACTTATTGTGGGAAGCTTGTGGAAGGCTACCCAAAACATTTGACCCAAGTTAAACAATTTGGAATGCTACCAAATACTAATTGAGTGGATGTAAACTTCTGACCCACTGGGAATGTGATGAAAGAAATAAAACTGTAATAAATCATTCTATACTATTATTCTGACATTTCACATTCTTAAAGTAAAGTGGTGATCCTAATTGACCGAGGACAGGGAATATTTACTTGGATTAAATGTCAGGAATTGTGAAAAACTGAGTTTAAATGTATTTGGCTAAGGTGTATGTAAACTTCCGACTTCAACTGTATGTGTTAAGTAATATGTTTATGATAGAGTGGGAAAGGTGGTCTACAAATTCATAATAATTATTATTACTATTATTATATTTTGATTAAGATGGTTTGGTTTGTGCATGTTTCTCTCCATTGCAGCATTAGCGGTCAGATTGAGTGTCATCGAGAACCAGGTAGATGAGCTGAAGAGAGAGAATACAGGAAAAATTACAACCTTGAGTTAGGCCTATATAAATCACTTCACATTGATTGTTATTCAAGCCCAATAAGCAGAACTGTCAGCCTTGGAGGACAGAATGACAGAGAAAAAGTGAAACTGCAGGAAAAGCATTGCAAAACTTGTTTTATCTAATATTTGTGAGGGGCTTAGATTGTAAAAAAAAAAAAAAAGTATTCATACCCCTTTACTCATTCCACATTTTGTTGTGTTGCAGCCTGAATTCAAAATGGATTAAAAAACTGTAGCAGAGAGGAAAACCGTGTCAGGCAAGGAAACAGGCACAATAGGATAACAGGACATAAATAGTAAGAAACGGCTAGAAACAGACTGACTGAGCAGAGATTTCGATCTGGCAGTGTGGAAGTGGCAGGACTGAGTATTTGTAGAGGTCTTGATTATGGAACAGGTTTCAGCTGGTGGGGATCTGCTCTGACTCCAGCACACCTGTCTCCGCCCACACAATCACACAGAGAGAGAGAGAGATGGAGAGGGAGAGGGAGAGAGCACTGGGGGAGTGGCGGCAGGTGAAGGAGACACAGGATGAGCAGTAAGGGCGTGGCAGGAGCAGATGTAATACTCAAGACAGTCAAAGAATCAAGTAAAAACAGGTAAAACTTTATTTTGTCTTATCAGACCTTTCAGACAAAGGAAATACAAAAACATTTTGTTTCAAAAACTCTCTATATATATTTTTCCCCCCCTTTTTCTCCCCAATTTCATGGTATCCAATTGTTAGTAGTTACTATCTTGTCTCATCGCTACAACTCCCGTAAGGGCTTGGGAGCCAGCTGCGACAGAGCCTGTGCTCGTACCCAGAGTCTCTGGTGGCACAGCGAGCACTACGATGTAGTGCCTTAGACCACTGCGCGACCCAGGAGGCAAAAATCTCTATATTTAACTATTTATTAAACATATTTCCTTTCTCACAAACAAATCAAATCAAATGTATTTATTTAGCCCTTCTCACATCAGCTGATATATCAAAGTGCTGTAGAGAAACCCAGCCTAAAACCCCAAAC